>NC_056730.1:993711721-993876721 GCF_019279795.1 Protopterus annectens
AATGGGATGCCAACAGATAGTAGACACCTATAGTGGCAGCATGAAAACTGTAACAAATACTGGTTTCATCATAGTAGCCAGTACTAGACAAGGTGACAAAACTCACTGCAGGAAATGTTTTGGGCCACACGTGTGTCCATAAGACACACACATGCCAGTCAAGGAGGCTCACATACCCAACAACAGTCTCAGCCAGCAGGACAGGCATAAACAAACACAAACAAAGGCTGTGCTAAGGCCTCTGATTGATGGCTATGGAGAACATTCCCCCTCCAGACTTACCCAGACAGACTACAACAGGTCAGGCAGTGGGATGTTAGTTCTGAAGGGTAAGAAGTCTGAAACTGAAATGTAGGTCAATCAAACCTAAGACCTGTAGTACACTAATATGCCTCTTGTCAGCATGGTAGGTCAGAATACAGAATGAAATGGAGTACCTGAAATACCAGTACAGTCATAACAAATGTGTACAAGTGTCAGGTGTGCTCCCCCCAATCCAATGTAGAAATGTAGTAACGTGTATGTGTAGGTATAACAGTGGAGCACAGATTACTTGAGCCGGACAAAGTAGCAGGATAGATTGTAGCATGGGTACAATATGCAGGGCTGAGTGTGTTAGGCTGGTGTGTGCTGTATATTGTATGAGAGTGATCAGTATGTAGGCATGGGGAGGTTTGTCTTGGTGGCCATTGGCCAGTACTGCCGATGACAGGGCCAAGTTATCACAAGTGCAGTGCCAAAAACAATGCATCCCAGCAAAACACATTCTAGCAGTAAACCATAGTAAATGTTTGGAAGTAATATCTGCCACCATCTGAAAGATGGACATAGCATGAATGTGGGCCCAGACATACAAACAGTACACAGGGGGAAGTACCCCAGACAGATAGTGTATAATATGTTACTGTTAAATGGACACACCTTTGGAATTGTACATACAGGTTAGCAGCACATTAGTTGGGTTTCTAGTAGGGAATACTGATGTCGTCTGGCCAGACACTGGCAGACCACAAAGGTCACAGGTATGAAGTATTGAGAAACAGCTGATGTCTCTGCACAAGCCAGCATAAGTGGAATCACCCATGCATATCTGTGAGTCAATTGCAAGTAGTGTCCATAGCAGACATGCACCCAGCTCTCCCCACCACTCTGGTTTTATCCCTGCTGTTGGGAATGAGTACAATATGACCCCCAACTCTGTATGGCAATAGCCAAAGAATGCAGCATGCAGAACAGGTGTCCCATGCAGGTGTGTCCCTAGCTGTAAGCAGCACCCTGCCAGCATCCACACCACTGGATCAATAATGACAGAAACTATTGGCATTAACACCTTGCACACCTACCCTGTCACCCCAGGGGAATATAGTGTTTTGCAGTCTGGTACTGTAGGAGTGACACAATGCACCGGTCTGCTACAGCTGGCCTGCACCAATACCAAATGGCCTACAGTCCTCTGCCAAAGGCCTATGTCTCGCCCGTACTGCCAATGTATGTTATGTCATGGACTCCCAAATAACATAACACAGTCCACAGAACCTAGATGCAAGGCCACATGGACAAATCCCAGTAACATGTCCACCATGTCCTACTGCATGAACTGTGGACCAACACTGAATTACTGCTGGGATAAGGTGATAACTATAGGGAATTTATCAGATAATGTTTTCATAATGTTTGGAAGATGATAGAATAATATAGGCAAAACTGAAAGGAGCCTTAGAAAAAGAATTTATGAACACTTTTATGACATTTCTAAACAGAAAGATTCTAATGCTTTTTTCAAGCACTCTCTCACATGCCCAAATTATGAACTCAGGTTTTTGGTTCTAGAACAAGTGTTGCCAGATGCCAGAGGGGGTAACTGGGAGACAACCTTGGAATACAGAGAACTTCTCTGACAACTAAGGTTGGACGCCGGTAAACCCCCTGGCTTGAATGACAGTATTAACATCAGTAGTGTTCTTAAAAATAGAATGGCACGCCTGTGAAGCTCCCAGTTTTATACAGCTTTATATAGCTTCACACACCTTTAAATATTTTTAATATTTTTAATGTACACATCAATGTGTGTTGGTATCTTTGCCTTTTGCCTTTCCTTATTCAGTTAGTAGATTTCATTCCAACAATTCTTTGGTCAACAACTATTACTCTCTGTCATACTTTTGACAGTTTGTTTTTATTATAGATGTTTTAAATTAAGGTGTTTTATATACATACATAAACATACACATTTTTTAGTAATAGTTATGTTTATATATAGGCTGACTTTTTATTATTATTATTATTATTTTTTATCATCATTATTATTATTTTTTTGCACAATGAATTGCATAACCGGCTATACACATTAAATTACATACCTTATTTAAACAACATTGACATGCTACCCAAGTTTGTTTTAAGTGTTTCATTGTCTTTGTGATGTGTCTTTTCATTAATTATACTAATTAATCAATCATGTGACTTTGAAGGGACTATTTAATGTTGCCACTTGGCAGTTTTATTATCAACTTGAGAAAGCTCGGCATTAAGCCGAGCGAAAGCGCTTGTTTTATCGATTTAAATAAAAGTCATTCCACTTGGATCATTTGGGGCTGGTACCCTGCCTGGATTCTTTGTTCTTGGTTTAGTATTCTGGACTTATCTACTTTTTTAATATAGGGGGGTGGTGGGAGCATGGGCAGCATGGACTGTGTGAAGTCCGAAACTCAGCCATGTGTACATACTATCCCTGGCTGCAAACACAAGAATGAGTGGCTACAAACCTGCTTGTAAACCACAGTGTGAAGGGTTAATGTCCAGAATTATGACCCCTGCCTCTGGGTAACCTGTGTGAATCTGTACAGGTGTGAGGTGTGGCCACAGCAGGATATGGCCATTCTGTCACGTCGATGGATGTACAAGCATGGGATCCTCAGTCACCACTGTATCAAGGTGCTGAACCATTTATACAGACCCAGCAGCAAGTGTCTGCAGCTTCCCATCAAGAATGGCATGATTGTTCAAGAATATGTAGGCTACAGACCACAATACTGGACACAGCTGCATTCACCCTGTGTTCCCCAGGACATTACTGCATGCAAATATGTATACCTGACAGTACGTGATGACATAAAACATCACAGTGCAAAAGAGTACATATGCCTGAATATCTCTGCTAACACCAAGACCATGTAGCAGAAGAAGCACAGACACAATTACCTACAGTACCCCACTATCCGTTGCCCATTTTGACCCCATATTGTCAACGGATCTACAGATATCCTGCAGAAACAGGTTGCTAGCTGTAGGTGTAGAACACAAAAGCCTGCACTGGAATACAACAGGCATGCTCACACACTTACAGAAATGAAGCCCATGTCTGGCAACAACAGTGGACTATGCATATCTGACAGTCACAGATATTTGTGCACACACTCCTCAATACATACCAGTCATGCTTTGCACAAACATTGGATAGGGATACACACATATATCCAAAGACAACACACTATAATAGGCCAAAATTGCACATACATACATGCATGAAAGAGAGTGACAGACAGTGACAGCCTCCCATCATAGGTTCATAGGTATATAGGTAGGTACTATGCTATCTGTCCAAAGGCATTTATAAGCCTAGCCAGAATGCATTGGCTTTCACCACCCCCTTAGATTAGTTCCCTGTGCCTCGGTCCAGCAGAGCCATTGAAGTGATCCCTGGGGTAAACTTTCTGTTTCCCATCCACTTGTCAAGGTTTCTCTTGAAGAGGGTTAGCGAGGAGCTCTGCCTAATGTAGATTGGAATCTTGTTCCAGAGCATGGGAAGTCTCTGGGACAGGAATCTATCCCTCCAGCACATCCTATTTATTGTTGTGGTGAGGTTTAGATCCCTGGAGCCTGTGGCTCGAGGGGATATGGTTTTCTTTAGGTGGAGCATGTCCATTAATTCTGGGTTGGACATGGCCTTGTATGTCAGGCAGAGATCGCCTCTGAGTAGGCGGTATGCAACTGAGTACAGCTGGAGTTTCTTCAGTCGAGCTGCATAGAGCATCTGCTTCAGGCCAGTATTCCTCTTGGAGAGGTACTTCTGTGGTCTTTCCAGTTGTTGCAGGTGTCTTGTAAGGTACATCCCAAATGGGGCATTGTACTCTATGATGGGTCTGATGAGTGATGCATTGAGGGGCCCAATGACCTCTTTCAATCTGGATGCAAACCCTTTTGTGATTAGGTGGGCCACATAGAAGGATTTTCTAACCACTTTGGCAATGTGATTATCAAAGGAGAGGTTACTATCTACTTGGGTCACCAGATCCCTTATTACGTCTTCCGTATTTAGGGGGCTACCACCTATGTGGTAGTTTGTGGGTACTTTGTTTTTTCCAAAGGGGATGACTATGCACTTTTTGGCATTTAGCTTGAAGCAATGGTTTTGACACCAGGTATCTGTCTCAGTGAGACCCTTTTGGAGGATGTCTGTGTCAGCTGGAGAGTCAATTATAGCCCCTAGTTTGCAGTCGCCTGCGACCTTCATCAGCCATAGTCCTCCTGTGCTTGCCTGTACCTCTGAGAAGTATATGCTGAACAGGAGGGGTCCTAGGATTGAGCCCTGGGAAATGCCACTTGTAACCGGTTAAGAGTCAGACCTAGCTCCCGCAACTCTTACTATGTGGGTTCTGTTCGTGAGCCAGTTGGCAACCCATCTTGTGATGTAGGGGTTTATGTTCAGACTGGTGAGCTAGTCTATAATACCTGAGTGGGGAAAGGTGTTGAAGGCCTTTGCAAGGTCTAGGTAGGCTGTGTGAACTACCTTTCCCTCATCTATAGCCTTGGTAACTGTCTCAAAGAAGTCCACCAAGTTTAGGAGGCATGCTCTGCCTTTAACAAAGTGGAACTTGGTAGGGTCCAGTGTTTGGAGGATTCCATTGTCTCTGTTAATGAGATCCATGATGATGCACTCCATAGCTTTGCAGACCAAGCTAGTCAGACTTATAAGGCGATAGTTTCTGGGGTCTGTTGTGGCTACACCTTTGAGGCCTGTCCCACCCAGCACACATCCAGTTGGCTAAAACCACATGATGTGCAAATGCCAATCACTATAGACATTTGCCTCAGGTATCCCTCAGGACTATAGTGTCTGTGGTGCTTGTGCTAACTGTATAACATGACTGTACAAGTTAGTAGTTATCTAGCAGTTGACTACATGTACCTGTGGAATATAAACCTGTCTGTGCCTGAGTATTGTGTGTCTGCTTCCAGATGAATGGGTTATGGCCCTTGTGCACACACTGCACTCTCTATTGCCCTGCTATGGCAAGCCTGCTGATGTCTTCACCTTAAAATACACCTTTGGGGAAGGGGTAGCCTATAATCTCCATGGAGCATGCTATAACTGCATAATGCTATAGTGTGATGTACTAGTTAAGAAGGTGTTCTAATCACAGAAGTGGCAACTGTGTGTGTGTGTGTGTGTGTGTGTGTGTGTGTGTGTGTGTGTGTGTGTGTGTGTGTGTGTGTGTGTGTGTGTGTGCGCGCGTGTGTGTGTGTGAACATGTGTGTGTGTGGGAGGGTTTGTTTTTGTAGGGATCAATGCTTTTGAGGCCATTCACACTCACTACAATTTTAAATGCCCTACTTTGGCAGGGCTGCTAATGCCATTCACTTTGAAATACACCTTTGGGTAAAGAATAGCCCAGTAATCTCTGTTGTGCATTCTATAATTGCATAATGTTGTAGTGTGATGTATTACTTAGGTAGGAGTTCTAATCCCAGACATGGCAACTGTAGAATTTATATGTGGGTTTGCCCTACTTTGGCAAGCCTGCTGATGCCATTCACTTTGAAATATACCTTTGGGGAAAAATAGCCCAGTAAACTCTGTGGTGCATCCCATAACTGTGTAGTGTGATGTACTAGTTATGTAGGAGTTTGCTTCCTAGACATGCCAACTGTAGAACTTTGTGTGTGTGTTTATCTGTGGAGGGATCAATGCTTTTGATGCCATTCACAGTCAGTACAACTTCCATTGCCCAACTTTGGCAAGCCTACTGATGTCATTCACTTTGAAATACACCTTTGGGAAAGAAATAGCCCCCTAATCTCAGTGGTGTGTCCTATAGCACCATAATACTGTAGTGTGGTGTCTTAGTTAGGTCAGAGTTATATTCTCAGACATGGCAACTGTAGAACTATGTATGTGTGTTTATCTGTGTAGGGATCTTTGCTTTTGAGGCCATTCACAGTCATTACAACTTCCATTGCCCTACTTTGGCAAGCCTGCTGATGTCATTCACTTTGAAATACACCTTTGGGGAAAGAATAGGCCAGTAATCTCCATGGCACATTCTATAAATTCATAATGGTGTAGTGTAGTGTGATGTACTAGTTAGGTAGGAGTTCTATTCCCAGGTATGGAAACTGCAGAACTTGGTGTGTTTGTTTATCTGTGTAGGGATGAATGTTTTTGAGGCCATTCACAGTCACTACAACATCCATTGCCCTATGTTGGCAAGCCTGCTGATGTCATTCACTTTGAAATAAACCTTTGGAAAAAGAGTAGCCCAGTAATCTCTGTGACGCATCCTACAACTGTGCAGTGCTATAGTGTGATATACTAGCTAGGTAGAAGTTCTATTCCCAAATATGGGAACTTTAAGACTCTGTGTCTGTATATATGTAGACATCAATGTTTCTGTGGCCATTCACAGTCACTAGGCACACCTAAAAATGGAGAACATTGATATCTGTGCATTAACAGAGACCTGATTCAAGGCTCCTGAGAGCACCTCTGCAAAACCAGGTACAGCTCTCAGTACATCTGTCGGCCAACAAACCAGGACCAAAACAATAAAGGTGGAGGAGTGTCCATATTCATCAAGGATATTCACACCACCAGGCTACTTGCCCAACAAATGTGTCTGAAATACCCCTGGTGTAACAAACACCAGGTCAGACTGCAATCCAAATTGCATAGCTTGCTACAGATCCCCCAACATGCCCCAATATTCCCACTACAGCTTTTGAAACATACTGGGAAATATTATGATACAACCAAACACCCTAATACTGGGTGACTTACACTACCCTGCCATTAACTGGGAAAAATACTTGTGTACCAACACATGTGCCCAACGTTCTTGAAAGTCATAATTTCCAGTGCACTGGATCAAGTAACCCGTCGTCCCACCAGGGGCTCAAATATCCTAGACCTGGTCATTACCAATATGGGAAATCAACACTCCACACTTATGGTCACCCATCAGTGGTCAGGTCTGCCCATGAGCTAATCACCCTTAACATTCACATCCCTCCACATACCCCAGTAAGGAAACCTCTATAACACACATCTCCAAAGCCAACATCATGCTACATGTCAGAAGTGACTAATGCATGACACCCATGCAGATAGGAACTGAAAGGAAGACTGCTGAATCCTACATGAAGGCACTGTATGAGCACATCCACTCATGCATGACTCACGCCATCCAATATAGAACCAAGATGCTCCCACCAAGAAAAATAACTCAGTGTGGTGGCCCCCTGCCTTAAACATACTGTACAACAAAAGGAAGAAACTGTTGCAGAAATGGGGGGATTTTCAGGATGCAAAGTACTCCCTTACCAGCCACAGTAAGAAGCTGAGATCCCTCATAACATCTAAGAAAGCTAGTTACGAACATATAGTCAAAGATGCCAAAGACAGCTGCAAGCTGTTCCATAGCTATGTCAGGAATTTAAATGGCAATGTTCAGATCTGCTCTGAGCTACAACAGGATGGTATTAAATATACTTCTCCCAAGGATATTGCCAATATCGTGGTAGTTCGATTCAGTGCCAACTGCACCCCCCCTGGCCACTCCTGAAAGGGCCCATCTCAACACTGAAAGATTGCCAGATTCTGGTAATAATGGCCACATAGGTAAAAACCATACTTTCCAGAGCTAAAACAACAACAGCCATGGGACCAGTCAACATCCCGGGCTGTGTACTACATGAACTACAAAATGAACTGGCACCTCACCTACATGTCATGTCTAATCATAGTCACACCTCAGGCTTTGTGCCCACTGTGTGGTGAACAGCTACAGTTATCCCAGTCTACAAGGGGTGATCCACCTTGGATCCTGGGAACTACAGCCCCAGCAGTAAGATGTGTCTGATCTGCAAGGCCATGGAATGTATTATCATGGAAATTAAAACAAAGACATTGGCAACTTGCAAACACTGGACCCCAATCAGGTTGGGTTTGTGAAGGGCCGATCATGTCACCACAACCTGATTGACAACTGTGAATCAGTCTCCTGAGCTGTGGATGAGGGTAAGGTAGTTCACACAGCCTATCCGGACTTCGCCAAAGACTTCGACACCATCCCCCAGTCTGGAATCATAGATAAATGTATCAAGCTGGCCATTAATCCCTATGTCACCCAATGGGCTGCCAACTGCTGTACTGACAGAACCCACACTGTAAATGTAGGTGACACCAACCCCAGCCCCAGACAAGTGACAGTTGGAGTATCTTAGAGTTCAGTCCTGGAACCGCCCTTGTTTAGCATCTACTGCCCTGAAGTACAGTCCAACAGTAAGGGACTCTGGCATACAAAGGTCACAGATGACTGCACACTGGGAGCCAATATTGAATCCCTACATGATGTGGATATTCTACAGAAGGGCTTTACAGAAAGACATGCTTGGTGCCTGAGCCATGGCCTCAAGACCAATGCCAAGAAATGTATAGTTATCCTGTTTGGGAAGGGACATGTACCTGTGAAGTACCACATAGGTGACAGTACAATAAACACCTAAAGTGTGATAAGAGACTTAGGGACACAGCTGGACAGTGGTCTCACCATTGATAACCACATCACCACAACAGTCAGTAAATCCACCTATGTGGCACACCTCATCACTAAGGGCTTTACATCCAGGAAAAAGGAAGCCATTGTACCACTGTCATTTCTCAGTAGACACAGTACAGACTACAATGGTCTGTTACATATGTACCTCACAAGACATCTGCAAATACTATAAAGGCTGCAGACATACCTCACTAAAAGAATCACAGGCCTAAACTTGATGCCATGTACTGACCATCTGAAAATCATCCAGCTATAATCTGTCACATATCGTGTTCTCAGAAGCAATCTTTGCTTAACATACCATGCCATGCCATGTCAAACCCACAACTGTTAGACATGCTACACTTAAAGAATTCCAAACCCTCACAGACGCATGCTCCAGGGATCCAAATCATGTCATCACAATTAACAATACATGCTGGAGGGATGTGTTCCTGACACAGAGACACCCCAGACTCTGAAATAGACTGCCCAAACATGTCAAGCAGAGTGCCTCTTTGGCTCTCTTCAAAAGGAACCTGGATTATTGGATGGGAGATTGGAAATTGAACCCAGGGATCATGTCAGTTGCCTTGCTAGACAGGGGTCCAGGGAAGTAAATATTGTGGCAAGACATAGCCAGGGAATTGTCATGGCTAGGCATGTATAGGCCCTAGGGTTGATAGCCTAGTACCAACCTATGAACCTATGACCTACACTTTCCATTGCCCAACCTTGGCAAGGCTGCTGATGTCATTTAATTTGAAATACACCTTTGGGGAAGAGCTACACTAGTAACCTCTGTGGTGCATGCTATAACTGCGTAATGCTGTAGTATTAATATACTAGTTAGGCTGGAGTTCTAATCTCAGACATGGCAAGTGTAAATGTATGTGTGTATGTTTGTCTGTGTAGGGAATCAATGCTTTTGAGGTAATTCACAGTCACTACAACTTCCATTGCCCTACATTGGCAAGCCTGCTGATGTCATTCACTTTGAAATACACCTTTGGGGAATAACTAGTCCAGTAAGCTCCATGGCACATGCTATAACTGTGTAATGCTGTAGTGTAATGTACTAGGTAGGTTGGAGTTCTAATCCCAAACATGGCAACTGTGAAACTTGATGTGTGTGCGGGTTTGTCATACGTATCCTGGGTAGAGGTAGCTGTGAGTGTGTAACAACAGGACTCAATGTGGAGTGGGTTTTGCAAATTTCTTATATGGTGGGCCTATTACATGTCACAATGTCCACCTTACAAGGATAACAGAAGTCAAACAGCAGAGAGACTGGGGTAGACAATCCATGCCTCTACATGTGACATCATGGCTTGGGGAACAATATAGGCAACCCTTATATTACCCAGAAAACACTCTCCACCCATGTCTCATACACAAGCACACTCGGCTAGGCAACAACCACTATGCTGGTAGTTGCCTGCATATTGCCCACAGATAGCAAATATTGTGTGATTGCTGTGGACTACAGACAACATTGCACCCTGTTCCATCCTTGCAATAGGCAAATCATTGCATGCAGTGTTCCTTTGCTATGTTCCCCACTGGACACCTGCAACAACTGTAGAGCCAACAAATGTAACCCACAAAGGACATACCATGCCTTTTACACATGCCCTATATGGGCAGATGCCAATGAAACCAGGGAATACCTGTATCATGCTGTCAATGTAGGTACAGGGTCAACCTGGTGTCCATTGCCAGTTCTCAGCACATGAGGTCAGGATTGGCACATCTGATGATAACAATCTGTCTACACAACATTCTGCAGGCACCCCAGGTACACTTCCAAATGTCACAGAACATGCATATGGGACATGTGCACATCCCAGACACCGTCCATGTTATGGAATATAGAACACATACATGGCAAGCATTGCACAGCACTGGCCACCCACAATATTAACCCAGATGACTGGATCATGACTACAATACCCACCTGCGTGGGCCAATCCAGACACTACACCCCTGAGCCACACTGCAGACCATTGTCATGTGGCCTGATGGCAAGGTATACCCTTTACCTGGCCTTGTACAGCCTTCTGGCACAGTCAACCACTACACACCTGTGAAGCAATGCACCCATGCATGTCAGTACTAGCCAACCTGTGTCTGTGTGTGTGTGGAGTATAATAATTTGGACACCATTTACACTCACTGCACCTCCCATTGGCCTACTGAAACATGCCTTCTGATGTCAGATATCTTGACATAGCCTTTGCCCATATATCATCCTGATAACCCCTGTGGTGCATGTGATACCTGTGTATTACTGTACTGTGGCAAACTAGCTTGTTAGGAAGTATAATCTTGACCCTGCCAACTATAATAATGTGTGTGAGTCCCTGAGAGAGTGTGGCTGTGTCGACCTTGACATCTGTTCTTGTAGACAGGCACATGTACTACACCTATCACATCCCTCCTTTATCACTGTTGCTGATGTCACTCACCATCGAATATACCTTTGGACAGCTCTTGACATGTAAGCTCTGTGGTGCATGCAATAACTGCATAGACATGTGATAGCAATGCATAGTCAGGCAGGGGTTTGAAACCCAGTACTTGTAAGTGTGTGACACAAACGTGCTTAGGTTTTACTCTACCACCCTCATCCTGTCTTACTTTGTTTCTGTCTGTCTCTCTCACTCCCTTTCTGGTGGATGTGGAGAAATACACCTACTTTGATTAGGCAGCAGCTTGTGTTTTGTAATTGATGCTCATGATCAGCTGATGGCCTGTGAATGAATTGCAGTCTCTCACTAGCTGATTGCATGTAGAACAGCTGTGGTAACATTCCCATAGCCAACTGCATGGAAACACACTCCTATAACTAGGAACATCATGTGGGTGTTGGACCTTTTCATTTACTGTGAGCAGGACATCATGTTGGTTTCTGGCAAATGGCATCACAGATGGTAGTGGGATATACCTCTAATAACATACACTGTAGAGACAGGCCAACAAACAGGAAGGGGATGTTCCAGACATGACTATAGAATGTAAGTGTTGCTCTTCTGCATTTGGAGTAATGTTGGTTTAACAGGGTTTGTATGGATATGGCTGGTCTACATGATTTAATACCTGTCATGACAGTATTATGTGTTTGAGGAAACTCCCATCTGTTGGGTTATCTGCAGACTGGCCAGTGCTTGGAGACTTATGTGTCTTGTGTTACTCACAGATCACCTATCTTAGAACTGCAGAAGCATAGTCTGAGGACTGCAGTCAGTACATGGTGACAGCCATTATTGTTACTGACTTCATATCTCTCATAGGACATATGTGACAACAAACCCTGTAACAACAGTAAATGTATGAGATTATCACAGCAACATGCCAATATTGGCCCAGTGTTTGTGCCTTCAGGCACATCTGTCAACCTTTGTACATATGTCATACAGTAAGAGGCGCATATGTTCTGTACACCATTATTTATTGACATGCCTGATAATAAGCCAGTCAGATATCAGACTGCTAGACATGTTATGTACAGTAGGGGTTATATTTGAGGACATAACCTGGGCATTTTGTGGTTGTGAGTACAGAAGTGAGGTCTGTGTACTTATGGTGAGTCAACAGTATGTGTATTGTAAACATGTACCTTGGCCTGTGTACAGACTGTGGTAGATGTAATTGTTCTTGTTCCTGATTTATCTGATGTTACATGCTGCTTCAGTGTATGATACCCTATCAGCTTACATGCCTGTAGGGCCAAACACAAACATGTCCCATACCACAGACAGGCATTGGACCACACTGTGCCGAGGCCCATTACATGTAGGGTTAGGGTGTGAGTGGCATATATGAGGATGGTGTTGATCAGACAGTCCATATACTGTAATATTAAGATTAATTACCATATGTGGCTGTGTTCACATTGGTTGTGGGTATGCTCTTTCACACAGGTGCTTGTTACTCTGTGCTGTGACATGCTTGTATAGCCTGCTATATTTGCAGGTGCATGTGTATTCCCCCATAAGAAATGTAGGCCAGTGTTGTGGCAGTCTTCCTATAGTTTGCACAGCACTTTGTTACATGCCTAGCAGCTTAGGGTAATTACCCAGTGTGATGTTATGTCCAGATATTTGCCAGATGTACTGCTGCCAGGCCACCATAACTGTCATGTATTTCTGACAAAGCAGTGGGATGCTATAAAGATGTATGTTACTAACTAGTGGGTAGTATGTGGCCATGTGACCTCTGCACCACCGGTTATTATGTGTCAGGACAGACAGGAGTGTGTGAATGCATAAACTGTGTGGGCATATGTAGCCCAGTATTTACGTGATATACCCATGTACATCACTGTTAACATCCACATTGTCAGGCTTGGTACACATATCTCACACTAAGGGGATTGGTGTATACCTCTGGACTGACCAGAGTGTGCCAGACTGTCCACATTTATTGGTCACATCTCTGCTGTAGTCCACAGGATCATTACTGTGATATCAGTGGTACTGTACTATGATGACCTTAGGATGTCTGTCTGTAACTGATGGCGTACATGTCAATAGCAGATGTGACCTCCCACACACAACATGTCTGTTAAGACAACCCCTGTTATAGTAGCAACAGCCTTCATATATACCTGCAATACATACATGACATCCCCTTGCACCAAGAGGTTGAGACTATTGGTGCTGAGGTATGAGCCCACTCCATGTTCTGGACATATGGTAAACATATATGCATATATATATATATATATATATATATATATATATATATATATGTGTGTGTGTGTGTGTATGTATGCCATATATCTATATAGATATACACACATATACATATCTACATACATATATATATATATATATATATATATATATATATATATATATATATATACAAACACTCACACACATATATAATCTATATATATATATATATATATCGATATATATATATATATCTATATATATATATATATATGTATACACATCTATATATGTATATATGTCTACACATATGCAGATATATGGATATATATGCACATATATCTACATATATATTGACATATATATATATATATATATATATATATATATATATATATACACATATAAATAATGCAGATACACTCATATATATATATATATATATATATATATATATATATATATATATATATACAGAGCGATCTATATATGGCCATATATATGATGCACTATACAGATGTATAAAAATACATATATATGAATATATGTTATGTAAATGTACACATATATCTACATATGTATATGTATATATCCATATGTATATGTATATATCCATATCCTTGTCATGTGTAAACATCACTGTTGTGTATACCTTCCCAGATGTATCATACAGTATGTATCTGATATGTGCATATTTAGTACAACATACCACCCTGCAAGGGCTATTTATTTTGTTGCTGGGCAAAACAAGGGCTGTTGGATACAGAGTGGTTAAGGCAGTGTTGAAACGCTTTAAGCAGCTTTGTGTGGGTTTGCAAAAAAAGCTAAGCATTGCTAAGGTACGGTTAAACGTATGGGCTCTTACACCATGTAGGCTTTGCTTACCGGTGTGCAAATGTTTTTAACTGTTATATTGCAGCAATGCTGACACCTACTAAGCATGGCTCAGCCCTGGTAACCAGTGTTCTCATTCCAGACTGATAACATAGCAGGGTTATGACATCTGTATGAGTGTATGTAATGCCATTTAAATAACATGCATCTATGTGCTGTCATTACAGCAGCAAGGGGTGTGAGTCTCCTGTCTGGGACACGAGTATGTATGACTTTTAAAACACTCTTATCCATGTGAATGTGTAACTTACAAGGGTAGTATCCCAGGTTATATGCAGTCACACTGGCATGTAGTGTATCATTACTTTAGTACTGTTGACAGTGCTTTCCCAAGCAAGAGTAGATTGCTAATTGTAGTACTGGAAACAAACACCCCTGCATGCATAGATGGACTCTGAGTCCTCACTGTTGTGTTCCTGGTGTGTGAGCTGTGTCACTTTATATATTTCCCACTGGATAATGATCTGACATGTGGAAAATAACTGTATACTACTGTCTGTATAGAACATGTCAGTGAGGGCTGCAGTGTTGCCAAGTAAGTGCGTGTGTGTGTATGTGGCGGGATCTACTTCAGGTTTAAGAATATACATGTTCAAGGGGGGGTTGTCTGTCCAAGAACTGCGTGGCATATGCTAACATGTCACAGGTATCATCCTGTGGACATATATTCTATCATAACTACTGTTAACTGTGTAAATGGCCTCTTCCCCACTGTATAGGTGTGCAGTGATACAGCGATATGTGGAGGGACCTACTTCAGGTTTAAGAATATACATGTTCCAGGGGGGTCATCTGTCCAAGAACTGTGTGGCATATGCTAACATGTCACAGGTATCATCCTGTGGACATATATTCCATCACAACTACTGTTAGCTGTGTAAATGGCCTCTTCCCCACTGTATAGGTGTGCAGCAATACTGGGGTTGGTATATATAGCTGGGTATGGCTGTTGTGGACACAGCCAATATCGTTGCAGTTACTGTTGAGTGTATCCCCCATGTAGCTGGCCGTAATACTGTACAGTTCATTTTAGCAGGTTAGGTATTTGTCTGTCACACTATCTGTGGTGCTACAGCACCTCTCACCCTCCAAGGGGTGGGGGTGTGCCACCCACACCAGCACACATATGTTTACCATGTTGAGGATTGCACTACATTGGGGAAGGGGACATATACCCTGCTGGTACCATCATCAATGACATTAAACTAGCGGACTTCTTATTCCACAATGCATTGTTCGGTGTAGTTTGGCTTGGTGGAATTATATAGGCTAAAATGGGTTCCTTGCACAGGTACATACATCCATGTGTACAGTATTCTCTGTGTAGTGAATCAACACTTAAGCCTCTGTGCGTGTTATACACAAACATGTGGTGTGTACTGCCCAGTACAACTACCACTGTCCACTGTAGAAGAGCTGCTAACAGCAGCCACCATGCACTCACCTGTATACACCATCCCCAGACCTACTGGCCATGTGGCACAGGCAGTAACTGTTATATAGACCTGTGACATGTGTTCACCTGTACACAGGATATGGCACAGCCAAGGTGTCACCACAGTGCCATACCCCTTGTGAGATATGACAGCAGTCTATCCTCCTGCTGACACATGGACACCTACAACACAAATGGATAACATTATGGAGACCACAATCACTCAGTGTTACCAACTGCTATAATGCATCCTGGCTGGACAGCTACACTACCTGACATGTAAGAATTAAACATTACTGCTGACAATATGTTACACAGCAGTACATTGGTACACTGTAATACAGTCACTGTGTGCATCAGAACCGTATTAGCCTGTCCCTGCATCAATGTTATGGATGACAGGGATGTGGCACATGTATCATCATATGTACAGGTGTGGTGTTGGTTTGCCAGAGATCTAGGCTGGGACATACATTTGAGACCATATGTGTGTGCGTGAGAGGTATTAATTACTGATATGGCCATGGTGATGTGGTGTTTGTAGGTATGGGGTTGCCCTAGGTGTGTTTGTATTGTGTGTGAGTATGCATGCACAAAGTTCTGCCATGTGGCAGCCCTATACAGGTGTTTGTTGGACAGCTGAAGACCATACCTGGCAGGGTGTGCAGTTCACCACCTCTGGCCATGGACACGAGAACTGTGCATGCAAGGGGTTCCACGGGCACATCCAGGTACAAGCCTCATTATGCTACTCTCCCCTGATGATGACATATGTCCACTGGAATAGGTCCCTCCTGTGATTGGCCAGGGCAACATGTACATGGCATGCTTTGGTGTGGTGTGGACGGTGCCCCCTGCAGTTCTGGGGCTGGTACTGCCACTACAGGAGTGGCTTGGTGTCCTTGCATATCACATCAACCTCCAGATGTTGGTGTTGCTGGCCTATGTCCAAGTGGCCATCGCACAACTCCCACCACATGCTCTAGCATGGATAATTCATGGTTGAGGAGGCCCACCATCTCATCCCACCATTTATCCATGACCTCTGTATAATAACGGAGGGCACCTGCAAGATCATGGATGTTGTCAATTACAGCTGAAAAAGCAACCCTCTGCAGCCTCAGACCCTGTCTGGTGTACCGTTCCATAGATGCCTGTAGCTCCTTGACAGCCTAAAACATGCATCTGGTGGTACCAGATGTGGCACTTCTGCCAGGGGCACAATGACAAGCAGTCCTCCCACAAGCATCCCTGTACATCTGCCTATGTGGTACCCTACCGGACATCATGCTATGGCTGCTGTGTCCAGACACAGCAGCCATAGATACCACACTGTCCTGTGCACCACCACCGACCGCTAACTGTCCCTCTGCTATGGTCACTAGTGATGGGGTACCTATAGGCACTGTGACTGTCTTTGAGGATGGGGTGGATAACAGGTGGATGTCAAACAATAGTGCAGTTTCGGCCTCTGACAACCCCTCCTGTGCCTCAACACACTTCATTTTCAGTGTCTCTATGGGCACCAACATCAGATTTGCATGCAGGTGGGACACTGACCCACCTCGCCACCTGTGAGGGGAAAACAAGAAATGCACTTTAAGACCTGTGCATAATTGCTTAACAGTTCACACATATGCACACACACACACACACACACACACACACACACACACACACACACACACACACACACACACACAAGACGCACACATGCACACGCGCACACACACACCCTGACATTCCACCATAATACCTACCTGTCCCTGAGTTTACAGAGTGTCCCAAGTTTATTCTCTTAAGTTCCTCATCCTGCATCACAAAGGGAAACTTACACTCATTAATACCAATCATTAATGTATCATTCCTCTAATCGCCTAGACAAGTGATCACAAAACATGACCTGTTACTCCATTACCTCTTTGACTTGACTGGAGTAGGTTTTACAAGGACTCACTGCTGTCATCTGGTGTTCAGCCTGGGTTTGTCCAGACATCGTGAGCATGGCCCTCACATGTTAGGGGCTACTACAGTCACTCAATGTCATGCACTAGAGTGTCATACGTAACTATTGCTTTGTAGATGCAAGATCTATTGCTCTCTTAACTTATTATGTGGGCAAAAGTAATATTTGGATAAACTCACTGGTGTTGTCTAGTAATTCTGCAATGCATTTGTAGTGCTGCATACATGGGTATTCTTTCACCTTTCTGCTGATTGCAATTTTAACAGTATACCTGGTGTCTAGTTTCCCTCCCAATGCATGTTCCATGCTATAGACCTTATTATACTATCAGCTGTCCTGAGATTACATATCAGACAAGTATTCCTGGTGTCACATGTCAGTCTATGTGCATGTACTGCACAATTCCAAATAGAATTTGAGACATATGAACAACCCCACAATCACTCATGTGCATACATGGACACACACACACACACCCACACATACACACACACACACACACACACACACACACACACACACACACACACACACACACACACACACACACCCTACATGTATCAACCCCCCTCCACTCCACTAGATTGCACTTACAGAGAAAATAACCCCCCACCCCCCAACACACACTTACAGGTGAGGTTGCATGAAGTTATTACACACAGACCTCCCATTACCCATCTGTCAACATGCATAACATATGGTACTCAATAGCATGCAGTACAGCTATAGTTAATCCATGCTAGCAACAGTATACATGTGTGTGTTGCATGGGCTGTGTTAGTAGGTGGTGCCCCTTCCCATGGAAAACACTGCACCCATGTATTGAGTATTGCTGTGTACATGTTCAGCACCCTGCCTTGTACTTTGCACCATACCTCACAGGTGACACACCATTGCTGAATGTGTATTACTGTGTCAGTTATGTCTGCTCTGCTACTCACAGCCCCTATGTGTTCATCCGACACATACCTGGGATGATATGTGGACAGATGTCATTTGTGAATGCCTGATGTCTGATTTACAGATGTCATCATCAGCGGTGCATGTATGACCAATACGATACAATTATACTGACAACCGTCAAACCTTACTGTGGCTATGAGGAGTGTACACACCCTTATTGGGGTCTACTTTACATTTTCGACTTTTTACAAAGTCGACTTTCATATGGTCGAGACCATAGGATCGACTTTCGGAAAGCCGACAATGTAAACACAAAAAACACAATGAACACTTACCTTAAAACTGTTAGCAGGGGGGGCAAGCATCTCTGCACCACCCATGGGGGTCTCTGCCCCCCACACCCCCTATAACTTAAATATACCAACTCTGAGATTGCACTACAGTGGAGAAGAGGGAAATTTTCCCATTCCACACTGTATGGAGATAGCGGTTCCCCATGGTCTGCTTTTCAAAAGTCAATCATATGATCTTGGCCATATGAATTTCGACTTTGTGAAAAGTCAATCATGTGAATGGGGATCCCCTTATCGATATGACACCACATTACTGCATTTGTTAGCATTACATGAGCCTGATATGTGACATATGTCTGGTACAATCAATAGCAGTGTCAAACAAATGTGTTAGTTGTGCTGATGCTGATTGAGATGCATACACTTCGTGGGTGCATATGTGTGCGAGCCCTTATCATGATGGTTTGTTGCACCTACTTTTATGTGTGCTACAGCAGTCACTATTCCTGGCAGGAGTATACTAACATGGGCCATCTGCATTTGCCAGTATATGGTCAGTCTGCCCTACACATGTCCCCCATCTCTGCATGATTGCAAGGTCAACTCATGTGAACATCCCTTGGAGTTCACACACTGCCGTCACTATTGCTGTGGAGTCAGGGTTATGTCTGCCACAATTCCTGACCCTGACTGTGTGCAGATACAGCCATTCATAACATCCTTTGGATCCATGCTGCAGTGCACTGTTGTGTCATGATGACACCCCCTCCCCACCTTCAGCCTTTTTTCAGATGCTTGACAACTATGGCCTACACATATGTCAGTTTGCAGTGTCCCAAACACTGAACACCACATGTAACAGCCTATTCCCAGTTAATGAATGGCAAGCATATAGGTGTGCACTGGCACTGGCACAGTAAAGATGGGGATGGTGGGCCTGAGGTGGGGTGAGGTGTTGTTTGTGCTTCACCTGTATCTTATGTGATACTGTCTGCAGGCTTTCAATGTGGTCTTGGTACACCAGTACACATTGCAACACATGCCTTTTGGGAACCTCTTCTGTAATGCATATGCTACCTGTAGAGAGGCCTGGCTGATGTTTCCAGTGGTACAACTGTCAAATCTGATTACCCTATTCCATGGGGCACACATTTGCAGAGTCCAGGTAATTGCTGACATGGGTACTGCACAGCTAGTACTTGCTAGACATTCCTGCCACCCCCTCAGTGTTGTGGCATATTACTAGACAGTCTACATGACCATTTTGCTACATGTGACATCATCCGTCTTGGATGGCCATCTATTTATTTCCTACTTTATTCCTGTCCCATACATCCTTGCCACATACATAACTGTCTGCACTGTTTGCCATGGTATATGTAATGGTGAGGTATGGCTACATGTCCAACTCCTGGGTGCTACCTGTTGGGTATGGGGCCCATGCCATCGCATGTAAGACATGTGCAAGCCACAGCTGCCTCTGTTGCAGGTAAGTGAGCACATTTGATGGCCAAATGTCTTGGACAGCAGAGCATTTCTTGGTGTGACATTGGGGACGTGTACTTGTTGGAAGGTGCATTTCCATGAAAAATGCATGCGGTCAGTACCTCAACAGCTACTTCCACTGTATTTTATCTGGAATGTGTACACACATATGCTTTCAGTGTTTGTGAAGGTATGTATTCCCCATATTTGCTGTCCTAACATACGATTCCATATTACACACTCATTGCTCATGTTAGGACCATATTGCAGGTTGTAACGGTTGTGATATGCCATAGTGTAGATCTGTAACAGTTGCCATTGTAATACTGGTATAGATACTGTTGTAGCACTGTATAAGGGTGAAGTTTCACACATATCCCTATTATAGGCCATTTGTCCCACCATTATGTTCATTTCTGTGCACCCATTTTGCAATGACAGAATGTTACTTATGTTGCAATAGTCTGGCATACCCTTCAGATACATCTTCATGGTGATGACTGTGATGCAGTGCAGTTAACAGCAACAATACGTGAACATGTACGGCATGCATTATTGGTAGGTGTGTTAAATGTGTGCATGGAATATCCCATAGCCATAACATGACCGGTGTATTGGCAAACCTGAACAAACACCATGCTCACCAGCTATAGCCTGCTGCCTTGGAGGTATACCAGAGGGAAATGCATACGTGTGTGAGAGATCTGATGTCAGTAGCCACAGCTGTGGCATTTGTACAGGGTGGGTGCAGCATCACACTACATTAACAGTAGAAGCCCACAATGCTACAGACTATGCACATCTGCTTATTACTACTACGCAGCAACAGACTATATATGTCATCTCACATATGCATGATCTAACTGAAGAACTTTACTCACTTTAACGAAAGCGCTTTTTCGGTGAAAACGCTTTTGTTAAAGTGTGTTCGGTGATTGTGTATTCTGACTATTGAACTTTCATTCAATAGTCCTAGATCCATCTCTATATATGTCTAGATATATATTATGAGTTGTATATATATATATATATATATATATATATATATATATATATATATATATATATATATATATATATATGTATATAAATACATATACGCGTCTGTAGACATCCATGTGCATTCAGACATCAGGTCCACACTCTCTAACTCTCCTTCTTACACAGCTGCACTGTTCTGCCTTGCTACAACACAGACAGGTGCCACATGTGGATACAACCTAATATTAGGGGGGGTATATATAGGGACAGATTGCAGGTAAGCCTATTACACACCTATGGCATTTCTGCATGCTACATTACACGTTAATATGACTGTCCTGCAAGTGGTGGGCTCTGGAACCCTTGTGTCCATCATAATGGCATTACTCCACCACCAGCTATTAGCCACACTAATATAAATGTCTTGCATTACACAACACACACTATGATGGCTTACATCTTGTCAGTCACTGCTGATCTGCACAGTTGACAGGTATGGCCCACTGCCCACAGGGACAGACACTATTGTCCATAGCAGTTGTTCAGCTGGATATCATTACAAAAACACCTGATGGCACACATAAAGCATTCCACATCATCTATCCCATTATTATGGACCAAGTACTACATTCAATTACATGCATATATACTTCACATATCTGTTGTGGGAATGATGTCTCTTCTGGATAGTTTGCTGTGTGGATGGCTGGATGGATGTGTGTGCTTTTTTGGCTTTCACTCTCTCTTTCTCTCACTCTCTATCTCGGTCTGTCTCCACTAAATGGATGGAGCTGCTTTGAATAGATTGCAGCATGGAAGTTGTAGGTGATGCACATGATTAGGTGATGGCCTCTGCATCAATCAGTGTCCACCACTTGCTACCTGCATGCAGCATGCTGTGTAGTACTTCCAATTACCACTGTCATGGCAACCCACTTCTATAAATCCCTACATCATGTGAGCATGGTCCCTTTACCTTTCCTGTATGGAGGACATCCTTCCTGTGTGTGGGCAGCAGTGTTAAAGACAGCAGGTGGCAATACCTCTTACAAGAGGACTTGCAGTCTCGGGCCAGCTACATATTTGTATAAGGTTCCAGACCTACAGACAGTGTGAGTAGTGTTGATATATGCATTGTATAGCACAAGTGTTACAGGGTTTGTGTCTACATACTAGTTTAACATGGAATGCAGTCTGTCTGCATAGCTCTCAGATGTGTGCCTATCCACATGATGGTCAGAGGTGTGTCTGTTATGTTTTGTCTGTCCACCACACATGTCTTGTGTCAGATATATCACTGGCATTGTGTGTGTTGAGTACTATCAGTACGTGTCTACATCCATTTGAGTTTCTGACTTCATATTCCTGACTAAGGATATATTGCAGACTATACTGTGACACCAGCAACTTTCTCAGTGTATAACAACACTATTTCACATGCTCCTATGTTCCGGCCTCTGTCCTCTACCTATATACCAGGCTTTGTCCATATGACATGCAGCAAGGGGTTGTTATGTAGTGGCGTGTGATTATGTCATGCTGCCATTCCTGCCATCATTCCAGTGCTGTTGTGGCTCCCACATGTATTGTGGGGTAGGGTCCATATATATGTGAGCTTCAGCTGCACAAAACATGTGTGCCCTTCTGCAGTCCAGAGGTCAGTGGATGTAACAGTGTTAAATGCCCCTGTAAGTCAGTCTATGGGGGAGGGGAATGCACCATATATAACCCAGGCTGTTACATGTGACGGATATCGGTAGTAAGCCACCTTAAGGTATATGGCTGTACATTTTCATACATTTCACCTTGGGAACATTGGTGGCCTGGTGCTTACTGTTATACACAGGGGCGGCTCGTGGCATCGGGCTGCTGGACGGCAGCCCCCTCAAAATAAAAAATAGAAAGAAAAATAAACAAAAAAATTATTAATGTTTATACTGGATTGTGTGTGTATGGTGCTTATGCTTTACTGGAGAGAGTGAGTGTATGGTGCTTATACTTTACTGGAGAGTGAGTGTTTGTTGCTTATGCTTTACTGGAGAGTGAGTGTTTGGTGTGTGTGTGTGTGAAAATGCCCCAGGTGCTTATGGTGGTGTGGTAGGGAATACCTCAGGCTTGAACCCTGTACCCTGTATGCAGGTGTTAAAGACTTGAGTTCCCTACCCACCACCATTTGTAAAAAAATTGCAGATTTTTGCCTCATATTTGATCTGATCTGTTCCTCATAATATCTGTGGTTTGTAAATGCTGCAATGCTTGATATTTGATGGTGTAGTAGTAGCATTGTTGCCTCACAGCTGCAGGTTCTTGGGTTTGATTCTTGGCTGGGGTTCCTTCTTTGTGGGGTCTGTATCTTCTCCCTGTGTTTGTGTGGGTTTGCTTTTGTGTCCTCCCATGTTACAAAGACATGTCTGCATTATTTCTTCCTGGGCCTCTGCTGAAAATTGTTTATTTGTTCCAAGTCAGATTGTCCTGATTAAAAAATGTTAAATAAAATTGACAGGCATTTGAATTTCAGACTTAAGGGTTTCTGAATGTTTAATTCCTTGCAAATTTGATGGTGCAGTGGTAGTATTGTTGCCTCACAGCTATAGGTTTTCTGGTTTGATTCTTGGTTGGGGTGGCTTCTGTGTAGAGTCTGCATCTCCTCCATGTGTTTGTGTGGATTTGCTCTGGTGCCCTGCCATTTTACAAAGACGTGTCTGCAGTTTTAATCCCTGCTGAAAATTGGTTTTGTTCTGTCCGCAGTAAAATTGACAGGCATTTGAATTTCAGACTTCAGGTTTCTGAATGTTTAATTTCTTGCATAATTGATGGTGCAGTGGTAGTATTGTTGCCTCACAGCTATAGGTTTTCTGGTTTGATTCTTGGTTGGGGTGGCTTCTGTGTGGAGTCTGCATCTTCTCCCTGTGTTTGTATGGATTTGCTCTGGTGCCCTGCCATTTTACAAAGACGTGTCTGCAGTTTTAATCCCTGCGTCTCTGCTGAAAATTGTTTTTATTCTGTCCGCAGTAAAATTGACAGGCATTTGAATTTCAGACTTCAGGTTTCTGAATGTTTAACTTCTCGCATAATTGATGGTGCAGTGGTAGTATTGTTGCCTCAGAGCTATAGGTTTTCTGGTTTGATTCTTGGTTGGGGTGGCTTCTGTCTGCATCTCCTCCCTGTATTTGTGTGGATTTGCTCTGGTGCCCTGCCACTTTACAAAGACGTGTCTGCAGTATTAATCCCTGCGTCTCTGCTGAAAATTGTTTTTGTTTTGTCCACAGTAAAATTGACAGGCATTTGAATTTCAGACTTCAGGTTTCTGAATGTTTAATTCCTTGCATAATTGATGGTGCAGTGGTAGTATTGTTGCCTCACAGCTATAGGTTTTCTGGTTTGATTCTTGGTTGGGGTGGCTTCTATCTGCATCTCTTCCCTGTATTTGTGTGGATTTGGTCTGGTGCCCTGCCATTTTACAAAGACGTGTCTGCAGTATTAATCCCTGCGTCTCTGCTGAAAATTGTTTTTGTTCTGTCCGCAGTAAAATTGACCGGCATTTGAATTTCCAACTTCATGTTCTTCAGAATACATAGTAGCACTACCTTTTTTTTTAGCAATTTTCTAAGTTTATAAGATGAATATTTTAAATTTGTCCCTATTTTTGGGACTGTATTCCCCCATTATTGGCTTCGTCCAGGTTTTTGTGCTAAGGTTGACAGCTATGGCAAGAACTGAATTCAATGAATATGTTTGAGGGCTGTATTCCCTCATTACTGGGTTTGTCCAGGTGTTTTGTACTAAGAGGATGACAGCTATGGTGAGAACTGAATTCACTAAATGATAGCCATTTAAGTTTCAGTCTTCCTCTCTTTTGCAAAGCAGCTGATGTGGCGTAGTGGTATGTTACTCTGACTGTTTTTTGCTCAGGGACCTTGGCAGTAAAATATATGGTGGCAACACAACATTTTATTCTAGCAACTTTCCAAGATTATACAAGCAATGTTTAATGTGTCCCTGTTTTTGGGCTTTTGACCCCCCCCCAATACATTTTGGCTTTTTCCAGTTTTCTTGAGCTGCAAAGTTGAGATGCAGTTGAGTATTGAGTAGATTTTACAAGGAACTGAGAGCTGCAGGGGAATAGAAGTTTAGTGGTTTTCTAAGTTAATACTATAGCACAACAGGTTGTGTACTTGCTTTTGATGCAGAAGGTTGTGGGTTCTACTCCCATAAGAGGTGGATGCTGCCGTACTGAGAATGTTCTCCTTGGTGAAGATACTAACTATGAGTTCGTTATCAGTTTGCCATCCATTTCCTCTTGCAATATTATTACTAGCTTATCATTTTTTTAATGTAATATAGGCAATTTATTCCTGAGGGGTAACAGACACTTTATTTTTTGATGAAACCATGAAATATAAAGGTGATTGCTAGCAGCAACCGCTTCATTAGTTACAGATTTCTTTAATGTGGAATTATTTAGATGACTGACTTCAGAGATTGTGCATATTTACTGATAATGGACTGTAGAATTGTGCATATTTACTGATAAAGGTGGACTGTAGAATTGTGCATATTTACTGATAATGGTGGACTATAGAATTGTGCATATTTACTAATAATGGTGGACTGTGGAATTGTGCATATTTACTAATAATGGTGGACTGTAGAATTGTGTATATTTACTAATAATGGTGGACTGTGGAAGTCTGAGTAGACTTTTTTATGATAAATGTTCTCAACTGGGCAGTTTTGCCATTATGGGTGCATATGGTTTGTTTCATTGCTTACTGGAAAAAATGTTCAAAGCAAATTTAAAACACCCACTAACAAGTGTACTGTATTGTACAAGGAATATAATTTTAGTACAATGAGGAAGGTGTATCAAAGAGCACATGTATGTTTCATATGCAAGGAGCCTATGATTCGAAAACAGCCCAAATTAATCTTTATCTGCCACTGGCAACATGTATTTTCTTTGAATGTGGGTTTCAATGCTGTTTCAATGAATGTGAGTTTCAAGGGCAGAGAAGTTTTAATGCTAAGTTTTCATTGTGAGACTGCATTGCTTTGTTTAACAGATGACTTAGTGTTTGTGCTGTAAAATACAAAATAAAACTTTCAAATGAAGTCCAACTCATCATAGAAGTAAAGCAGTATGCACATCAGTGTTTATGGTAAATGGAGTGAAATAGCCAAGTATAATGGTTCATTGGAATGGCTGCAGAGGCTCCATTCAAGCATTATTTTGTCAGGGGGGAAGGGCAGCAAACTCAGACAGGCCCAGCTGAACTATACCTCCCAACTGTCCAGATTTTCAAAGAATGAATAGATTTTTGCTTCTTATTTTTGGTTTGTTGTTCATAAAATTTGTAGTTTTAATTCCTAAATGATTTGCCAGAAGTCACTCAATAATAAGTTTCAGACTTCATAACCTTCAGAAAAATGCATGTTAAAGTAAGAGCTGTTCTATCAACTGTCTCAATTTATACAAGAGCAATTTTTAGTACTGTTTATATGTGCCCCAATATATTTGGCCTTGTTCAGATTTACTGCATTAACAGGTTGAGAGGTACATGCAAATAAATTGCTTTATAGAATTAGGCATAGCCAACCTCTCAACTGTCCCCAATTTTTGGCTCAAAATGTTGCTCTTCCCCCTTATAATCCCTCCGCAAAATAGCAATTTTGGAAGAAAACATGGAGGGTTTACAATTAAGAAATAACTGTAATAATCAAAGTTATAGATTACTTGAAATGCATGTAGATTCTTTTATATTTTGTCAGCTGCTCAAGGTAGCAGTACTAATATTAAAGTGTCCCTTCTTTGACAGGTAGCAGCTGAATTGTGTGTCTATTTTATATTTTTGCATCACATTTTTGGTCCATTTTTCATAAAATTGTGTTTTTTGGCAAATTAGTGACAAATCACTAAAGACTGAAGTTAGAAAATGACAGACATTTGAGTTTCAGATTTTATACCCTTCAGAAAATTCATACTAATGCAAGACCTATTCTATTATCTTTCTAAGTTTATTAGAGCAATATTTAAAAATTGTCCTTATTGTTGGGCCTTTGTCCCACTTCTGTGTATGGCTTTGTCCAGATTTCTTGCTCTTGAGGTTGAGAGGTATGACAAATGTGTCAAGGCCATCACAGTCAGCCAAATTGTGACATGCTTGTTGCACTCCACTCCCCCATGTAGTGACTCTGGATGTGTCCAAGCAAGGCAAGGAGTAGTTGTATCTACCTTGGATGGGGAGGACACACTGCATAAGTACTACAGTGGCTTTTCATCTGTCCTTGATTTTGCAGAATGGTCTGGTTTCTGTCATATTTTTGTACTGTTGATTTATGCTTATTACTCAGATTTATGCTTATTACTCAAAGTGCCTGTTGCTCTGTGTTTTAAGTAGCAATGCTTTAATGACCATAAGGTAAGCTTGTCTGAGATCAGAAATGCAAGTAAGCTTTAATAAGCATACTGTTAAAGAATTGCCAACATTGAAAGCCTTTCTGTTGTTGCCATGCAGAGAATACTTGACTAGATAATGTATAAGCCTTGGGTATTAAAGGACAGGATTCCATTATTTTAAAAAGCTCATTACACTTGTTGGAGACTTCCAGTCATCTCTACAGACTTTACCCGTAAACTAAACATAATGCCAATCATGTGTGGTCCATAACCTGTACAGTAATCCTTTAAGCAATGTATCTTGAGCTTGTTTCTTGTTTGCTTTTCATTTTTTACTTTTATCATGTTTTCCCCATGAAACAAGTTGTCAGGCAGCAGGTCTTTTTTGGATAAGAACAATTTTTACAAGTGGGGCCATCACATAGATTTCTACTTTCAGCATGTTACTTGGTACTTTAATAAAGCTGAATATATTATAATTAGGACTGCAGTGCAAGGAGAAGTGGTTTGAGTTGAGTGCTTCTGGTTTTTCTTATACTTGATTTTGACTGGCATTCCAGTAATGTATTTAAAAAGTAATTTATTTTTTCATGCCTCACAACCTTTTGTTTCCATCTAGATATTAAGTAAGCTGTCATGCAGCCAATGCATTGAAATATTTTTATTCGTCTACACTTATTTTTGTCTTGATTGGACTTTCATAATGATGGTTTGCCACCCAGGGCAGCGTATTTAATTAAAGTTAGTTTTTTGTGGTTTTGTGCATAGCTCCTCCCCTTTCTGGTTGACCACACCCCCTTCCCTTGACCCCACCCATTCAGCTGTCTCCTGCAGCCCCCCTGTGATTTGAAGTCACCAGCCGCCACTGGTTATACAGACCATTCTTTTTGTCAGTGTGATTGTGATGTTTTCAGTTAAGCATTGTTATGTAACAAATACATCCTCACTGTGGCAACTTAATTCTTTTCCCCCTAGGGGTTGAGTACAGAGTGTAATTTGAGGCTGCTGAACTATAAATCTGCATTACTTACTGTTGATTGATTGTTATCCTCTGGCCCAGTCTTTCTTTACTGTTATACTACTTGTAGGCCTTGGCCTGGACAGCAACTTATGTTATGCTATCAGATTAATGATCTGCTTGAGAGTTGCATTACTCAGTTAGTATGTATTTCAAAGTCTTAACAGCTATATGGCATATACAACGGAAATAGTATACAAATAAACATTTCTTATGTATGCAAACCTGTGTGTGGTGTCATATCCTTTGACTTCTCTGTGGGTATATGTTTCAGGCAACAGTTGTCTTTTGTATGAGTGAATCATAAACTGTCCATTTGAAAAGGTGGCAAATGAAGGAATACTGGCTGTTCAATATGCTGTGCACCCTCTAAATATGTATCTTCCTATACATATCTGTGTCTGTACATGTAGTCACATATATATGTATATGTATATATATATATATATATATATATATATATATATATATATATATATATAGATATAGATATAGATATAGATATATGTGTATCTGCATATATGTGTGTGTGTGTATGTGTATCTTTGGAATGTTTATTGCTTCCACATTATACATTCCTGCAAAAGAAAGAATCCAGCACCCCGAGCAGGTGTAGCAGAATATTCGTTTATTGTTAAGCAGACCGGTTTCAGCAATTAGCTTTCTTCATTGGTATGGTCATGATGATTCAACAGACCCTATTTATAGACAATGCAAATAAAATGATATGACATCAATTTATAAGGATTAAGAAAATATGTTCATCCCATTTAGACCTTCAGCATTGTCAGAATGATCTCTCAAACAGATTTATACAGCGAGGTTATAACAAAATGGATGTTCAATCTGCAGCTAGTATGACTAGCAACTTATCAAGGGACAGTTTGTTGGGTTATAAACACAAGACTGTTCAGTCATCAGTCCGGTCACTCAGACTAGTAACAGCCTTTGGCAGGAATACCTATCAATTACAGGGCATAATCAGTAATCATTGGAATATACTGCAAACCAACACACACTTGGCCAAGTGGTTAGATGATAGATGTCTTTATTCCTACCATAAAGGCAAAACTCTGGGATCACATTTTTCTCATTACAAAAGAATTACACCTCAGGATGTCTCCATGACCCAGACTACTCTATTAGGAGATAGATTAATTGGCTGTCACCCTTGTGGTCACTGCTCTTTCTGTAAATATATATTCACAACTAAAGAATTTACCAGTAAGAATACAGGCAAGATATTTAACATCAATCATTTTGCCAATTGCAGCACGGACTGGGTGATTTATTTAGCCACATGTACATGTCGGGCATTTTATATTGGACAAACATCTAGACAGTTTCGTATTCGTATCTCCGAGCATTTAGGAGATATAAGAAATGCTAGATCTACCAATGCTCTATATAAACATACTGTTGTACACAAAACGGCTCAATTTTCTTTTATTTGCATTGATAAGATTGTTGGTAATAGAGCTTTTAAAACTGGATGGCACAAACTGTTAGATAGTAAGGAAACTAAATGGATAGTTAAATTAGGTGGTTTGTTTCCACCAGGTCTCAATGATAAATTATAATGAACTACCTGTTATCATTAATTTCAATATTGTTATATATATTTTCACCTTTTGTTCTGATCTCGACATATATTTCACAGGTCCTTTATGATTATTATTATTATCAAATAATATGTTTTCAGTACTCCAATTCTGGGAATATATGCTAGTTTAAAATTGTGATGGTTTATTGTTATTTATATCCTTCTTTTTCCCATTGTCATATTGCATTTACATTTTTTTGGTCATGATTTATAAAATTTTTTTCATGATTTATGTAAACAGGAAATGATGTCATATTTTATTTGCATTGTCTATAAATAGGGTCTGTTGAATCATCATGACGATACCACTGAAGAAAGCTTGTTGCTGAAACCGGTCTGGTTAACAATAAACAAATATTCTGCTACACCTACTCGGGGTGCTGGATTCTTTCTTTTGCATTCATGTTTGGTTTATCCGCGCATCAACTGTACGTGCTAGCCTGCTCTTTTGCACATTGTACATTCCCTACGGTAGCCATACTGTACTGCATGGTATGTTATTGATACCATCCTGACATCATACAGGTGGGATGGATTACTGTTAATGTCTTGAGGCCATGTTGTGTAGGGTCCTGGATATGGGACTTGCAACAATTGGTACTGTGTTGCAGGGCAGATCTGTTTGGCTGTGGGGGAGGGGTGATATCAATACTTACAAGAGGTATTTAGCTTGGGCCCCCTCACCTCCATTAATGGTGCTTTTGGTCATATATGTATTTGTTATGTTTTCTTTTATATGTATATATATATATATATATATATATATATATATATATATATATATATATATATATATATATATATATAGGTTCATAGGTAGATACTAGGCTATCGGCCCAAGGGCCTAAGTTAGCCTAGCCAACAAGGTTCACTGGCTTTCGCCACCCAAGAAAGTTGATTTCCTGTGCCCCTGTTGAGCAGAGCCACAGAAGTGATCCTTGGGGTGTATTCCTATTTCCTATCCACACATCAAGATTTTTCTTGAAGAGTGCTAATGAGCAACTTTGCTTGACATAGATGGGTAGCTTGTTCCAGAGTATAGGAAGTCTCGGGGACAGGAATCTATCCCTCCAGCATGTCCTGTTTATTGTGGTGACAAGGTTTAGGTCCCTAGAGCATGTAGCTCGGAGGGATTGGGATTTCTTTAGGTGTAGCATGTCCAACAGTTCTGGGTTTAACATAGCTTTATATGTTAGGCAGAGATCTCCTCAGAGTAGGCGATATGCTACAGGGTAAAGCTGGAGATTTTTGAGATGGTCAGTCTAGGGCATCTGTTTGAGGCCAGTAATCCTCTTTGAGAGGTACTTCTGTGGCCTTTCCTAATGCTGCAGATGTCTTGTGAGGTACATTCCAAAAGGGGCATTGTACTCTACAATGGGTCTAATGAGTGCCGGGTAGAGAGGAACCCCTTTTGTAATGAGGTATGCCACATAGAAGGATTTCCTGACTACTGTGGCGATATGATTATCAAAGGAGAGACTGCTGTCCACCTGGGTCCCAAGGTCTCTTATCACACATTCATCATTAAGTAGACTGCCGTTTATGTGGTAGTTCATGGGTACAGAGTTTTTACCAAAGGGGATGACAATGCACTTTTTGGCATTGAGCTTGAGGCCATGCCTTTGACACCAGGCATCTGTCTCAGTGACTCAACTATGGCTCCTAGTTTACAGTCATCTGCGAACTTCATTAGCCAGAAGTCGTCTCTGTTAGCCTGTACTTCAGAGAAGTAGATACCAAACAGGAGAGGTCCCAGGACTGAATCCTGTGGTATTCCACTTGTCACTAGTTTGAAGTCAGATTTGGAGTCTGCAACTTTTACAGTGTGGGTTCTGTCAGTGAGACAGTTGGAAACCCATCTTATGACATAGGGATTTATACCTAGTTTAGTGAGTTTAGCTATAATTCCAGAATGGCAGATTGTGTTGAAAGCCTTGGTGAGGTCAAGATAGGCTGTGTGAACCACTTTACCCTCGTCTACGACTTTGATGACTGCCTCATATAAGTTGATCAGGTAGAAGGCATGAGGGTGGGGTCCAGAGTTTGGAGGTTACCAATGTCTTTGTTTATGAGTTTCATGATGATACATTCCATGGCTTTGCAGTCCAGGCTCATCAGGCTAGTAGGGCAATAGTTCCCAGGATCAGTTGTGGCTCCCCTTTTGTGGAGTGGGATAACTGTTGCTGTGTGCCATTCAATGGACATAAACCCTGACATGAGACTATGACTTGAGCATGGTGCTTAGTTGGGGAGCCAGTTCATTCTGATGTTAATGTGAAATGCAGCCAGGGATGTTGTCCAGTTCCATGGATGCTGTATTTTTGGTTTTAGAGAATGCAGCTTTTACCTGCATAGATGTGATTATAGGAACTCTGCGTTCTTCCTGTATAGATATGGGCCCTTTAGGGGGTGAGAGGGGGGTAAAGTTAGCACTGAATCTATCTGCCAGGATGTTGGCAATATCAGTTGATTCTGCATGCATATACATATATATATATATATCTACACACACACACACAGACACACACACACACACACACACACACACACACGCACACACACACACACACACACACACACACACACACACACACACACACACGCACATACATCTACATGTATAAATACATTTCCTGCACTGTTGAATGACTGTGCTGGATGATATGTTTGTGAAAACATCAGGGTTATGTGTTTCTGACATGGCTTCGTGTTAAATTGCTTTGGCTATGGTGTGTAGGTTCCTGGGTTTGAGCCTTGCAAAGGTTGTTTATTTTGTTGCTGGGCAGAACAAGGGCCATTGGAAACAGAGTGATTACGTGGATACAGAGTGATTAAGGCACTTTTAAGCTGTTGTAAACGGTTTGCGTGGGTTTGCACGAAGGTAAGCAATGCTAACTTCCAGTTAAATATGCTTACAGAGGGTTAGCTTCAATATTGCTTAACCTGTGTGCGCATTGCTTACCCCCATGCAAACAGGCTAAAACCCGCTTACTGCTGCTTAAATATGCTTACTCCCACTTACTACTGCTTAATAGTGCTTATTCTTGCATACCCCCGCACTAATTTAGACAGAAATGTAACATGGTTCATGAGAAGGTGGTGGATTTGGACACTCTATGGATTTATCATTCATTACACATTATACCTTCGATTTGTATCCCTGATTCATGTGTACATATACTGTATGGGGCACTTGTGTTTATCTGTGGATTTTACATTATTGCAATGACACCTTACATCTGCATTTAATGCATTTAATGCAGTAGTACTATTCACAAATATATGTTATTTAGTAGGTTATACAACAAAAAATATTGTTCATAAAGTGATTTGACATGGAAAATGGAATTTACCTGAGTGAGAATTGAACCAGGAATAACTAACTGCTCGTAAAGCAAATGCGCTGATCCCTACACTGTTGCAGTACTGCTTAATTTACATGTATCTTGATATTTATCTTCTTGTGCAATTTAAGCGACAGTATGCATAGCTAAGCAATGGGCAAACACGTGCACCTATGGTTAAATTTAATCTGTTTGATAAAAAAAGTGTTTATTTTATTATATTTTAAATATTGCACTTATAAACTTGAGGGGGTGTTGCTAAGGTAATGGGATTTGTTTTTATGTACATTTTCAGATGGATTTGATGTCTGACACTCATATGTTTGCCATTATTTCAGATGAGATCATCCCAATGATTTGGCAGGGTAAATGAGGGACAGGCCAGACATATGTGCCACATATCTGGACATTCTACATTGATCTATGCTGTTGGGGTTATGCAACCCCTATGTGTGATCTCACTCATTGTAATTGCCAAACAGCAGTTCTTGACTGCAGGGGCATGTATATTGTGAGAGCTCTGCTCTCAGACACGCCCCCTGCACTTGTCCATGCTCTGTGTCCATTTAGGAGCTGCGGCAGTGTACTTTCATTACTATGCATGGCGTGCTGCCATGCTGCTCCTAAATGGTCGCTTCCATGCAGGAATAAGCTATTCCTGCACAAAACCTTACTGAATCCCAGGGAGAGAGTCTGACATTGTACCCATGGTGGTGAATTTACTAGAGTCTGTTACCAGCATCCAGTCTTATAGGTTCATAGGTAGGTAATAGGCTATTAGCCCTAGGGTCTATATAAGCCTAGCCAAAAATGTACCCTGGCTTTCGTCACCCAAGAACATTATTTTCCTGTGCCCCTGTCAAGCAGAGCCACAGATGTGACCCCCGGGGTGAATTTCCTATTTCCCATCCATTCATCAAGATTTTTCTTGAAGACTGCTAATGAGGAGCTCTTTTTGACATAGATACATAATCTGTTACAGAGTATGGGAAGTCTCTGGGACAGGAATTTATCCCTCCAGCATGTTCTGTTTATTGTGGTGACAAGGTTTAGGTCCCTAGAGCGTGTAGCTCAGAGGGATTGGGATTTCTTTAAGTGGAGCATGTCCAACAGCTCTGGGTTTGACATAGCTTTGTATGTTAGGCAGAGATCACCTCTGAGTAGTTGATATGCGACGGAGTAAAGCTGGAGTTTTTTGAGACTGTCTGGGTAGAGCATTTGTTTGAGGCCAGTAATCTTCTTTGTGAGGTATTTCTGTGGCCTTTCCAATTGTTGTAGATGTCTTGTGAGTTACATACCAAAAGGGGCGTACTCTATAATTAATGGGTCTAATGAATGATGAGTAGAGGAGAACAATGACCTCTTTTTTTCTGGATGAGAAACCTTTTGTGATGAGGTGAGCCACGTAGATGGATTCCCTGACCACTGTGGCGATGTGATTATCAAAGGAGAGGCTACTGTCCACCTGTGTCCCAAGGTCTCTTATCACATTTTCGGCATTAAGTAGACTACCAGCTATGTGGTAGTTCATGGGTACAGAGTTTTTACCAAAGGGGATGACAATACACTTTTTGGCATTGAGCTTCAGGCCATAGCTTTGACACCAGGCATCTGTCTCAGTGAGGCCCTTTTATAGTATGTCCACATCATTAGGAGATTCAATTATGGCTCCTAGTTTGCAGTCATCTGCAAACTTTGTTAGCCTGAGATCTTCTGTGTTAACCTGTACTTCAGAGAAGTAGATACCAAACAGGAGAGGACCCAGGACTGAACCCTGTGGTACTCCACTTGTCACTGGTCTGAAGTCAGATTTGGAGTCTGCTACTTTCACAGTGTGGGTTGTGTCCTTGAGCCAGTTGGCAACCCATCTTGTGACATAGGGATTTATAACTAGTTTAGTGATCTTATCTATAATTCAAGAGTGGGGGATGGTGTTGAAAGCCTTGGCGAGATCTAGATAAGCTGTGTGAATACCTTACCCTCATCTATGGCTTTGGTGACTGCTTCAAAGAAGTCAATCAGGTTTAGGAGACATAATCTCCCTTTTACAAATCCTAACTAGGTAGGGTCCAAAGTTTGGAGATTACCATTGTCTTTGTTTATGAGTTCCATAATGATATGTTCCATGGCCTTGCAGACCAGGCTTGTCATGGTAATGGTGCGTTAGTTCCCGGGGTCTGTCGTGGCTCCCCCTTTGTGGATTGGAATAACCGTGACAGTGCACCATTCAGTGGTCACAAAGCCTGAGGTGAGGCTATGATAGAACATGGTACTTAGTTAGGTAGGGTGCCAGTTCATTCTGTAGTTCATGTAGAACGCAACCTGGGATATTGTCAGGTCCCATGGATGCTGTGTTCTTGACTTTGGAGAGTGTGTTTTTTACCTGTGCAGCTGTGATTACAGGAACTTTGCATTCTTCCAGTATAGAGATGGGTCCTCTAGGGGGTGAGATGGGGGTAAAGTTAGCACTGACCCTATCTGCCAGGATGTTGGCAATATCAGTTGGTTCTGTATATTTAGAGCCATTGTGCTGTAACTCAGAGCAGATCTGAGTGTTGCCATTGAGATTCTTGACATAGCTATAGAATGCTTTGTGGTTGTCTTTAGAGTCAGTGGCAATTTTGTTTTCATAACTAGCTTTGGAGGATTTTATGAGGGATCTCAGCTTCTTACTGAGACTGACCAGGTAGTTCCTCCAGTCATGGGATTTTACTCTTTTTTGCAACAGTTTATTTCCTCTGTTGTAGAGTTTGTTAATAGTAGAAGACCACCAGATTGGCTTCCTTTTTTTGGAGGATAGCATCTTTGTTCTATTAGGGATAGCATGATCCATGCACTCGTGTAAATGCTTATAAAGTGCATTTGTGTAGGATTCAGCAGTCATACCTCTATTGTCCATCTGCATGGGTGTCATGAAGTTTGCCACTTCTGTCTTAAGAAGTGCGAAGTTGGCTTTGGAGAAGTTTTTTACGATGGTTTCTCTAATTGGGGGTTGGGGCGGGATGTGGATGTCTAGGGTAATTAGCTTGCGGTTGGATCTGACCAATGTGGAATTGACCTCTGGTGTGGAACACCAGTTGCCCATGTTGGTAATGACCAGGTCTAGGATATTGCTGCCCCTGGTGGGGGTGTGAATAAGTTGATCCAAGGCATTGGAATTTATGAATTCCAGAAAACGTTGAGCAAAAGAGTTGGTGCATGAGTAGTTTTCCCAGTTAATGGTGGGGTAGTTGAAATTGTCCATTATTAGGGTGTTGGGTTGTACCCTAATACTTTCCAGTGTAACAAGAAATGAGGAGTGAGAATCCTGGGACATGGTGGGGAGTCTGTAGCAAGCTACAATTTGGATTGCGGTCTTGCCCAGAGTTAGTTGCACTTGGATGATCTAGGCTGCATTATACTGTGCAACTAGTCTTGAGGTATGGATATCTTTAATGAATATGGACACGCCTCCAACTAAGGAGTTTGATGTCTTACTATAATGTCTAGGGCTATTAATTAGTTTTGAGAAACCATATAAGTTCATGATGGATGTAGGAGAGTTATAGGTTATGTCAAACCAATTGATATTGACATCCCCTAGTAGTATATTTTTCTTGCAGAAATGGTATAGATATCTATTGTAGTATATCTTCCAGTGTAGCTGTTTTGTTGCCAGGAGGGATGTCAAGAACAGTAATTCACATTTGTTTAGAATCATTTGTTTTTAGGAAAATAAGAAGCTCTGCTGAAATGAAGTTTGGTACTGGTTTGTCATTGGGGAAGCATGGTAGATGGGAGATATTAAAGGAATGTCACAACCGTTCCTCTTTATATGGTCATCGTGAAAGATATTATAGCTGTGAGGTGCAATTTATGAGTCATTTATGCTGGGTACAAGCCAAATTTCACCTCTAGAGAAAATATCAGGTTTGCATTGGATAATCCAGACATATAGTTCAGTAGTTGTATATCTTATGCTTCTAATATTTATGGTGGCAAAAGCTAGATTACTAGGGTTGGGGGTTGATCATTGTAGGGTTAGTGTAGTGTGTAGAAGGGTATTGTCTTAATGTTGGTTGTAACAGGTGGGGCCAGGATTATGGTGAATGTTTCCTCCTAGGAGGATTTTACTAGATTTGAGAATTGCTAATAATTTGTTGGAGATTATAACTCTTTGCATTTCATTTAAGCCTGGTTTGTACAAAGCAACTATTGTGTGTGTGTGTGTGTGTGTGTGTGTGTGTGTGTGTGTGTGTGTGTGTGTGTGTGTGTGTGTAAATGTATGTGTGCATGTGCGTGTGTGTGTGCGTGTGTGTGTGTGTGTGTGTGTGTGTGTGTGTGTGTGTGTGTGTGTGCAGATATATATATATATATATATATATATATATATATATATATATATATATATATATATATATATATCTACATATATATACGCGTGTATGTGGATGTATATACACATATGTGTGTGTTTGTGTCTGTGTGTGTGTGTGTGTGTGTGTGTGTGTGTGTGTGTGTGTGTGTGTGTGTGTGTGTGTGTGTGTGTGTGTGTGTGTGTCCATTTAGAAGTAGCTGCATTCACTTCTACAGTGACTAAACAATTGTTTTTGATGCCAAAAAACAATAAAATAATATAAAAATATACTGGAATTAATACATACACATAACTATTCTTAAACTTTAAGATCATAACATGTACATTTTTGTAAACAAAACTGGAAATGTAATAAATGGCGGACATATAGCTGCCAAAAGGAACAATCATGTTACCACAATATTAATAATATCTAGTGGTTTACATAACTCTTATTCATTTTTTTAAGCCTGGTTTATATAAAGCACTAGAGACAAAATCCATTTTTTTTTTTTGTTGAGGAAATTGTTTCATTGAGATGTATACAGACCACAGTGTACAAATCTGCCTAGACCAATAAAGGTAAACCTTTCCCACTGATGACTTTAAATATGTTTAAAGGAGGACTTCTATTTTACGCCTTGTATCATTCAGGTATAAGGAAATGTGTCTTTAAAAGCTCTTATTGTCTATCCTATGTGAAAAGACTTACATGAACATATCACCACTTACACAATCCAGATAGTCTGGCAAGTAATATGGTCTCTAATACCAAATGTCTTACTGGTTTTTACAGTAGAGAAGAGTCTTGCATTACAATACAAAGCTCTCTATGCAAAGTGTTACACTGAGCTCTATGGCTTCATTCAACGTGCAATGTAATAATTGGCTAAGACTTCCCTAGTTCAAACAACAATGTATGTTTTAGGGAGTGAAGTTCATTCGGATATGTGACCAGAAATACCTTGTGTTTCTAATGAATAAGTTGCAGGACTAAAAAAACATAAATGAAACTAAGACTTTGCTCTGGGCTGAAAGTTTAGATAAATCTAATGCTGAATCTGTCTAAAAGACTGCAGTTACAAAAGTAAGAAAATAAGTTAGTATGGAGACTGACAGGAATGATCCCATAAATACTACACTGAAGGAGATAGATTCAAGCTGAGGAAGGGATAGATGAATCTCATACTGAAAGAAGAAGAAACTGAGCAATATCTTAAGCTTCTTTTTGTTAGGCAAGCACAATTAGTCAGGCAGAAACAGAAGCAGGACTCAATAAAGTTAAAAAAAACACATAATTTAACTACTGAAGTAGAGAAAGGGAAACTAGCAGCCCCCCAGGTAAAAGAAGCTTATTTTTGTGAGTTATCTGTTTTACATTTTGAACTAGATAAAGGAGTAAAAGCCTATGCCTATATTTATTGGAAACATTTCCATAGCCTACCATTCACAAAAAGAATATTGCTGAAAATAATGCTGACCTGGCTAAACAATAGATAAGCAGGTCAATTTGAAGAAGTCCACATGGGATGACTATAGAGCAGCAGAGTAGCAATATGGCAAGCATACTAAGGGGATATACATCACTAGATGAAGCATCTTATTAGCAGATCAGAAAACATAAACATCTGCATTAAATAGTAGTCTGGCAGCAAAGGCAAAGGATTAAGTGTATGAGCTGTTAAAAATCTACCTCCTGCAGTGCAAGGTTTGATTCCCTCAGTTTTCATTTAACTACTGTGAGCCACTGAGCAAATCACTTAACCAAACCATGAGTTGGTAAAACTGGGAAATTAGTCTAGCCTCCTCAATGTTTTCCTGGAACACATGCCAACTAAATACCTATAAGGAAATAGAACAGAGATTCTCAATTTCATACCAATACTTTGAAATACAAAACAATCTGCATTAAAGGTTAATTGAAGGAAATAATAGAATCTGAGGCAGTTGGAGTACAAGGCCTTTCAAAGCACTTGTAGTTATTGCATTGCCACATTTGGGCAGGCATTTAACAGATAAGATAAAAGCTGGGATTTTAGTTAAATTGTACAGGTCTAGTATTATGAAGGACATAAGGACTTTTTATGCAACTTGCCCAGAATCTCAAAAAAAAAAAAAAATAGCACCTGGCCTATGTTTTTGAGCCTTTTGATTCCCATACATATCATGGAAATATTAGTTGAAACAGCAGTAATAGACATTCTAGGTTTATTTGTAAATTCATATAAGAGCCATTATTACTTCCTGGTAATCACTGACTATTCAATAGAAAGTACCTAGCATGTTACCTCTATGCAATGCAAAATCTGTAGCAAAATAACTTGTACTCATTTATTTTTTATAGTGTAAGATTTCATCAAGAAATTCTTACTTAACAAAGTACTCTACTCATGTTCAGAGTAATGCATGAACTTTTGTTCTGTCTTTATACCACCCTCAGACAGATGACTAGATGAGTACTTTAATAAAAGTTTCAAGTTTATGATACAAAATACTAAAGAACTAGGTAGGGGGAATAGGAAGCTTATGCTTCTGCATCTATTATATGCTGTATGGCATGCATTCCAAACATTAGCTGGATTTATGCTTGCTAAACTGCGATATGGCAGACATTTCCAAGACATGTTAGGTATAGCAAAAGAAACATGCCAGGAGGAAAATGCCCCAACAGGAGAAGAGATTTCCCCAATTAAAGTGTGCTAAAGCATTTTAGAAACCTGCAGAGCAGGTTAAAACCTAGAATACCTATAATATAAGAAAACGTGGAGAGAGTGTATAACAAAATGTTCAGCTCAGATGGCTCATGCTAGGAGATAAAGAAGTTGTGCTAGCACTCATTGCTGAAAACAAGTTATTTGCAAAGTGGCAACAACCTTTTGCATTTGTAGAAAGTGGCAAGAACCTTTTGAAATTGTATAAAAAGTAAATTAAGTTATAGAGCACGGTGGGACAATCAGAAAAAAAAAGAAAATAAAGAAAACTAGAACAGTTATATGATGCCACAGAAATGCTCTGAAGCCTTGGAGGGAAACTGAAGTTTCAATTACCATATGAAATGGTGGACCTTCTAGGTTAAGTCCCAAAACACAGAGACTAAATGACTGAAAAAAATAGTTTCACATACTAAAACTGAGATGGCCATTTCTCCATATATTCCCTTTTCTCCAGGGTATGGCAATCTCAGAATTGGTATATATATATATATATATATATATATATATATATATATATATATACATACACACACACACACACACACACACACACACACACACACACACACACACTCACTTCCACCCACACACAGCATATCCTGAAGCCAAAAATAGATGCAACATCATTAATCTTTCAGAAAAAGAAGAAATAACTCTGTACTCTGGAATAAAGACATAAATTTCAGAGGAATCCAGGAAGTCAGTTCAATCCAACACAACATAAAGGTATGCCTGGCAAGAAAATAAATTTGAAACAGAATTCCAGAGTCAAGTAATTAAAAATAGGAACTAAAAGTTCAAACTTGAGTGTCACAGAAGAATCCCAAAGTGAGATTAATAGCTCTGTTGTTTTGGTCTCAAAGTGTGGTGCTTCTATAAAGTTTTGCAGTGATTTCAAAAAATAAAAACAACATTTCTAAATGTTATTCATATCCCATGCCCTAACTGTGTGAACTGCTTGATATACTTGGAAAGGTTAGACTTCTGTTCACCTTACATACAGACATACATACATACAAATATTTTAAACACTGGCAAAATGCCCTTCTAGCTTGCTAATATACCAAAACACTTGTTCCCATAATAAGTATCCAGGCTGTTCCTACAAATAATCTAAACTAATGCTTACTTTAATGTAATTTGGTAGTCTGTTCCATGCATCAGCTACTCTGTCAGAGAACCAATTAGTACACTTCTCATTCCTAGAGAATCTTCTACACAGGTTATCTAATGATTCTGTAGTACTTTTTGATAACTCCAAACATTCCCGGGGGTAGTTGTCCCTAAATGCCTTATATACCCGAATAAGGTCTCCTCTTAGATATCTGTAAGAGACACTGTACAAGTTCGGATATCTAGGTCTTTCATAATAACTTAGATTTTTCACATCCATGAATGCCCTTGGTATATTTCCACTGTACTCTTTCCAGTTTACTCATGCTTGTCTTCTTATAGGGTTTCCATATTGTTATTCCATACTCAAGTTTGGGTCTAATGTAACTAACAAACAATGACTTCATTATTTTTAATTTTCTGGACTTTATAAATATTTTTATACAACCTATAGTTCTATCACAATCGTTAACCAATTGATCAATATGATTAGAAAAACTTTTAGCTGAATCTACCCATGTACCAGGTCCTTAAATGAATCTACAGTTTCAATCACTGTGTGCTGTATTAAATATTCATCTTTCAGTTTATGTCTCCCAAATCTCATATGCTTAGTTTTTGATGTATTTATCAGCATATTAGTCTCCTGTGCCCTAATGGTCAGTTTAGTCAAGTTATTTTGCAGACATGCATTATCTGTAACACTTGTAATCAGTTTACCTAATTTCATATCATCTGCGTATAGACTGTAGAACACCTCAGATGAAAAAGTTAGGTCTGAACAAGTAAGGGCCTAGAACTGAGCCCTGTGGGACACCCTGACTGTAACCAAGGATTTCACCTGTCCAGTTGCTGTATGATACTTGCCATGTCTTATTTGCAAGCCATGCAGCTGTCCATCTTATCAAGAGTACATCAATACCTAGTTGTACTAATTTATTAATCAATGTTTTGTGCATTACATCAAAAGCTGAAGTTAAGTCTATATAAATTACATCACATCATACTTTTTCATTCATAGCTGTTATTATATTGTTATAGAACATCATGTTACATGTGGTAATAGATTTCCAACATTTGCATGCTGATATATGGTTTCTAGTCCCAACCTATCCAGTTCTGAAAATATCTTATCCAATATTACCTTCTCCAATAATTTTCCACAACATGAAAGTAGACTTAAGGGTCAATATGATTCTGGGTTTGCCCTACTCCCCTTTCCCTTAAGGACAGGTTTAATAAGCGCATGTCTCCAATCTTGAGGAATCTCCCCATATTTATATGACCTAGTGAATAATAGATATAATGGTAGTGTAAGTTCTTGCTGAAGTGTTCTCAGGTCATTGTTTCTAATTCCGTCTCCTCTCTATGCTTTGTTTGAATCCAGTTTGTGCAGTTCTTTTTTGATATAATCTAATTTGATTCCAGTATCTGGGGTTACCTGGATGTCCCTAGGACAACTTATCACCCCTTTTGTGGAGCCAACATCTTTTGCATAATATTTTGTAAATATATCTATAATCTGTTGTGTCTGAGAATACATTTTAGAATTTGCACACCTTGAGGCTATTGACCATTTCCACTGACCCAGAATCTAAAAAAATGACATTTTCTCACCAAATGAGCTTCACCATTATGGGGTCCTGCCTTTTGATCTACACAGAACACCCGCAACATTCCACTGATACCAGATATGCAGCAGTAACCTAACCCGATTATGTAGTAATATTTTCTGAAGATTGGGAAAGACATCTCACAAAAGTCCAAGCTCTTTAGATTCCAGTCAGATCGGCTGTTAAACCAGCTAAGTCAGGATCTGCAAAATTCTGCTATTTGTGTTATATAACTGGCCAAAGGTTACTGAGACCACAGGCTGTGAAAACTGAAACAGTACAAAAATGACCCACACCAACCACTATAAAACAGGTTAAAGCATGTTTTAGCTTGTCCAGTTATTATCATAAATTTGGTTCTTTGTTGGCTTCTATTGCTTACCCACCTGACTGTGGCTCCCATGAGGGTTATTTGGAGAGTGGAAGCAACACAAGCCTTCAAACAACTAAAACATAGGCTTTGTTCACAACAAATACATATAGCTCCTAACCTTTCCAAATACTTTTTAGTGCATAGGTGCATCCTTGCCTCACTCTACAGATGGAAATCACCATCCCATCAGCTATAAAAGTCAGAAACTTGACAATGTTAAGTGATGTTATTCAGTTATAAGGAAATAATACAGTGTCATGAAAATGGCCATCACCAAAATGAAATACTATTTCCTGTGTAGAGAATTAGTGAGTTATAAGTGATCTCTGCTCTTCACAATAATTCTACCTTAAGAAAGATTGCAACACAAAATTGTCCATATGAGATTTGATCCTCCAACCTCATAATTTTAAGATCCAGTGTCATACAGGCCATAGTGTCTTAAATGTGCTTGGTTTGTCATAGGTTTAAAGCCCATCCAATTATACTAGGACCATCAGTTCAATGCTGGAGGGAGTCATATGGTATATTATCTGCTAAGCCTGAGAAACAGAATGTTTGTGCTGTGGCTATGTCTGCTATTTGAACATTTGTTTTAACTAAAGGATGTGTCATGGAAGAGAAATATAGAGCGGGTAGGCAGTCCAGACCAAGACAAGTCTCCACAAGACAAACAGAGTGCAGCGACTTCTGGATGTATATAATGGCCACTACTACTTGAGGACGTCATATTCCTGTCCTCAGGGTTTTAAAGAGAAGTCTCCAATGAGCTACATGTGGGGTGAAAGCAGTCTGGAAGGCATCCCATAAAGCTATAATAAATACATGAACCATTGTTCTATGTTTGTTTAATGGCTAGCTTTGTGGAAAACCCTATGATTTCTTGAATGCTGAAATTCTTGAAGTGAACTTTGGAAAAAGGTAGCAGTGCATGAAAAACTGTGTTTCTTTTATTACTCCACATTTTCCTTGTGAATAAGCCTCCATTTGAAAACTGGTTTATTTCAGAAATATATATAAATGCATTCTGAAAGTGTGTAAATTAAATTGATTGAGGCACATAAACACATAGAGCAATTTCTACTATGATCACTTACATTACAAAGAAGATGCATCATATTACATGTTTTACAGATGTAAACAATCCACTAACATTTACAATCACATAATAAATGTACAAAACAATGCACTGTACAGATCAAAGCATGCTTTTCATATCAAATACTAACATAATCTGCTATACAAATCTTGAAAAATATCTCTTTTTACATGGATAGCTTTTCCCTCCACCAGAACTTATTTATACTAACTTGTCTCTATTTTTGTATGTGTGCGTCCTGTTGAGTAATGCATCTGCTGCATTTTTTTCTAGTGAAAGGTCGCTCAAGAAGTCATGGCTAGAGCACAATTTGGAAATGGAAAGTGAAACTGAAATAGGCTCATAGGTAATATTAGTCTAGTTGTCCTTGCAGGCCATTTGAGGCTATCCAATTTCCCTAGTTTCAAACCTGTACCTTGATCATTATGCCAGCCCCCCAATGTCAGACAAGTGTTCCTTTTACTGTCAGAGGAGAGGGGAGGGGAATCAGATATCTAACCTGGCTACCAGGCATTGTTTTTAAAAGAAACTTCTTCAAAAAATATTATCTTTTCTCTTCATTTCATCTGCCAGGCAAAGTCATAAATATCTAATACTAGCTATACTACTAGCTATAAATACCCACGTACAGTATTGGTTTTATTCTGGATTGACTGCCTGCTATTTTAGATATATGCATATACTACAGTATTAATTCTTTCAACGCTGAGGCATGATAGTGCCGTTCTTATTCCTTTATAGGTTCATAGGTGTGTACTAGGCTAATGGCCCTGGAGCCTTTACAAGCCTAGCCCATAGAAGTGCATTGGCATCATGCCACCCAACGTCAGTTCCCTTAACTTTGGGGTTGAATTTGTGAAAATAAATGTCTATTCCTATTACTTGCAGTCATTTGCAATATGCCATAAACTATATCATTAGGTGAGGAGGCAGAAAGCATGAACTGGGCATATTACAATGATGTTATATAACATTCTTTTTGAATTAAGCAAAAAAGATGCAGCATTCTTAATTACCAACAATTGAATAAGATACGTATTTCATATTTAGAACCTAAATGTTATATCATGAACTTTATTAACCATTTTGTTATAGAATTTATTCATAAGCTATTTCTTAAAGTGCTTTCCATTTTAATTCTTCCAGACATATATGGATATAAGTACATTTTGTACTACGGTATACAGTGGGGGGCTATGGTTTTCTAATAGGTGGTGAATACTTGTTATGTTTTTAAAAGCTACAGATATAAAGGAATGTAGGAGATAAAATCAGTGCCAAACATTGAATCTATTGGATCTGCTCACATTGAAAAGTCTTTTGATCTATATACTGTTCAGTGTAAATGAAAAACTGTCATGGTTTATGGACGGATATGTTGTTATTTTCATCAAAAAGTTTATGCATCTAAGTCAGATTAGCAGTGCCACTAAGAAATTAAGAACTTTTCCTAAGCCATTGGTTAATAGTCTGTGGAGGAAAGTTTTGAATTTGATGGATACCCTACAGATGGAACCAAACTCTTCCTAACTATCATAGTTTATATATTAACTTCTTATTTAACTACAAATGTTTTTATCTGAATCCTTTTTGTCAGGCTGAATGTAAATACTGTAAATAGTTATTGAATGTTATGAATGTATTAAATTATTGTGTTATTTCATCAAAATAAAAATCATTTGAGTAAAAAAAAAAAAAAATTACATTGCAGTGCCCCCTCTGAGACTGAAAGAGTTTTTAGCCATACATTCTACTCTGATACTAGAGAATAGAACAAATACATAGATGTGACTTTGAACAGTAGCCCTGAGGGCATTGTATTAAATGCTTCCATTGTTTTAACAAGGCTTTAAGCTCCTCCACATATGTCAAAGTTTTTTAAATTTTAGGTATTCAAATTAAGAATATTCCATTTCACTGACCATTATCTACTCTGATATAGTTTTTTTTCATGTAATCGTTTCAGATATTCCTTACATACATTCATAAAGTGCATATACACACTCAATCTAAGTATACTATATAAATGCAGCTTTAGTCAGCCATTTTTATCACCTTGACACAGCAGAAATCCTGCTTTCCTACGGACTCAATTTCCTATTAAGTGCACTAGTAAAGACATATTGTTCTCCCTTCTTGAAACACATTCCTTTTATATCAGCTAAACTCGAACTTCTAATCTTTTTTCAAGTAATTTATGCTTTCTGGAGAAAATGTAAGTTCTTCTGCGGTATGCCTCATTTTGAATACAACCACTAGTATGATAAAGAAGGATTTATGTCTGAAGTTAAATGGTAGGCAGTTGATATCTACGTCACTGCAGCTAAAAACAACCAGTATAGAAACCCATATTTTTTGATTCAGTGATTTATACACCTCCCCCATATTAGTATCTAAACTGAAAATATGGAAAAACAATGGAATTTGTATCTTGTTTTCATACTTATATAGAATGAAAGCTATGAAATAAAATTTGCATTATGACTTTTAACTCAGAAGAGATACCTAAATGACTTTTATTACCAAGTGACAGATAGTGGCTACTTAGCTACCATATTAACATACAATGATTTCATGAGGTATATATATTTATTTGTTTTCATAATGTATATATATTTAATTGTATCCATTTTTCAGAAGTAAAAAAGTAAAATATGTCTCTTTGACCTTGGTCATGTAGCACAAGTTGAGTTACTTTTGACAAACACTTTGAAGTTTCTTTGCCAATCCATTCATGTTTGTTGTGGTTTGATGGTGCCAACTATGAAGCCTTTTTCAAAATGGTCATTGGAAAACTTTGCAGCTACTGATAGGTATGGCATGTCAGGTGGTAAGTTCCTTCATTTACAGAATGTGATTCTAGTCTTAGTGACTAAGTGTCTGCACATTTCTTTATTCTCCCAAAGTACCAATCTATATAACATTGGCTAATTATTTCATTATACCTGATGTTGTGATATGTGGGAAGGATCACATTCAATGTCAGTGGGATGAAACATGAAGATTATTTTAGAAAGAATATCAATTATATTTAACAAAACCAGATGCAACACGATATGATATATTTTGGTGAAGTTGCATTCACAGAATTCTACCATAACAATTGAATGAAATGCCTACACTTGTAGACAGGAAAAAGCATGCCTGGTTACTCCCTGAAATATTTGCTTCCATTTGTAAAAGAACTTTCTGTCAGTTGGATTGTCACAAAATATCTATCTGTATGCTATTTATGTATTTATTTATTTGTGTTGTGTTGAAGAACACACAAAGGCAGTGTCATTTGAGGACATGTAAGCTAAGCATAAGTTAGCTTTGTTGAACAGTGCAGACTGTATACCCAAAATGCACTTTATGACACTAAACTCCTTTAAAACATAAATAGAAATTAGGTAAGAACAACAAAGGTTATATTTTACATAACCAGATGAAATATTCCCACAGAGTCTACCAAACATTTCACAAGATCCAGGGTTAAGCTACACTAAATAGAAACTAGAAAGTGGCTTCTAACAACCATGTATGTCCCACACCTCTAATTTCCATTTCTAACTCCTTTAACTAATCTGTTGATTTATGCACATCTCTGCAGTCAGTCCTTTCCTTCTTCTTGTCTGACATTCACCCATCGCAACTTCCAATAATCCTTGACTATCTACATCCCCACAGTCTTATGGCTGTATCTAATTCATCTTCACATCACCTAACATTTGGTTCATAGGTTCATAGGAGATCACTTGGCTAACGGCTTAAGATCCCTTATAAGCTTAGCCAATATAACCTGGTTTTACTCAATATATGGCTCCTAGCGATAAGAGGCTGGCATGGTTTGTGCCTTTGCATTGAGTGTCTTACAGATTGCCCCTGCCCATAAGGGACATAGGCACTACCCCAGGTGTGAATGTAAGAGTCCCCTCCATTGATCCAAACTGCATTTGAAGAGGGCCATGAAAGGACTCTACATAATGTGAATTGGAAGTTTGTTCCAAAGAAACGGCAACATCTGAGACACATATTTTCTCTTCAGCATATTTTGTTTGAGTCACTCCTTAAAATGAATTCATGATGTAATCCATGATGTAACTTCCTCACATGCTCTTCGTGCAATATCTAAATAGCTTTTGTAAGCATAACAAAGACAATAACAATGATATTCAATTTTAAATATTGTTAATTAATAATAATGATGGTGCTCTAACTACAAAAGCCTAAAGAAAACTATTATAACAAAGTAATCCCCATATAAAAATAATAATATTAATAAAAATTGGGAACTTCTAAATCAGTCCTGCCCTATATTTCAATATTCCTGATATCAAAATACATTCATTGATTCCCGGTTCATGCTTGGCATTCAGTCTAATTTGCCATTCAGTTTCTTTAATTTCTACCTCTAGTGTGGAGTTCCTCCCTCCTTCTCTAGTTGTAACCTTATTAATAACAAAAAATATAAACTTATTGAAAATGTTCACATGTTATACTGTGCATATATAAGAAACTAGTGGTATTCTTATTCTTAATGTCATGGGTATGTTCAGAGATTCTATCTTTTAATCTCCTAATTGTTTTTTCAACATAAAATGCTGGACACGCTGTGCAAGTTGCCACATACACTACACATCCAGTCTCACAATTGCATCTACCTGGGCATTGTAAATTCCTGTAAAAAACAAGGATAGCTAGATATGGTCCATCATTAATGTATCTACACCACCTACAAAACTCACATTTACTCATTTTGGACCTGTAGGCATAATTTTTTTCTTTCGATCTGTTTCCAACCACTCTTTTAAATTTCTTCCCCTACTGTAAGCAATCTTTGGTTTATTACCCAATTTTTCTTTGAGCTCATGATCTAATATTCCTTCCTGAGGCATATTTAACTTTGACACCAATTTTGAAACATGTTCATTGTAATCAATTGTCATCATATCATTCCCAAATGTGTTCCTTTGTTGCACCATACTATTCGTAGGAAAGTTTGTTTCCAAAATGGGGGGGGGGATTCTATCTTTTAATCTCCTATTTTTGCTCACCTCATTCCTTATTTTCCTCAAAAACTGAGGCAGATAACCCCTGTTAACAAACATGCCAATTAACCTGTCCATTTCCATAATAAATGCCATGTCCTTACTTACTAACCTTGACAGCCTGACCATCTGTCCTTTGACAACACTCCTTTTTTGGTATAATGGATGGCAACTGTCAAATCTTAATTGTGAGTTTGAATATGTTTTCTTTCTAAAAATACTAGAAGTTAACACATCTTTGCTTGTGTCCTTCCTTAACAAAAATGTCCAAATAGTCAATTTCTGTTTCATGCTTCCTGAAGGTGAATTTCAAAAACTGTGTTGTGCTGTTAAGATATTCTACAAACTCCAGTGCTTCATCCTCAGTTCACTTCCATAAAAATACGTTTTTACAGAGCTTTTGTATTTGTGAAAATCTTCATCCATTGGATTTACTATAATCGCAAAGTATTGGATATTGTGGGGCTGCTTTCTTCGTATTTTTTCATTTTCTGCAGTTTGTCCGGCGTTTTTTGGTACACTTCCATAAAATTAGAATATCATCCAGGAACTGAAAATAACTCAGAATACTATTGCTGTAACTAGAACTGAACACAAAACATCTTTCCCATTCTGCCATGACTAGGTTCATGAAAATCATTTCACATTTGGCACCCATGGCCACCCCCATTTCCTGATGATAAAACTCACCCCCAGAATATATAAAATTATTGACTAATACCAATTCCATTAAATCTGCCATCAAATTTACTTTGGTGTTGTCACATTGACTGTTGGTCACTAAGGTCTGCCTAAGATAATTAAGACCTATTTGGTGAGGTATGACACTGAACAAATTAATCACATCTGCAGCTATAAATATGAATTCATTTTGACAATTAACTCCCCTCAAACTTTCCAAGCAATGCCAAGAATCTCTTGAAATATAATGCATTTCCTGTATGGCACCCTTAGAATGGTAGTTAGTATAAGCTGCTAGAGGCTCTGTTTTTTACCTTTTTGCAGACACAATAGGTCTAAAGGGGGGGGGTCAAACTTATTTTTATAACTTTTTGATATCCTGAAAATAGCCGGGATAACCGATGTTTCTACAAGCAAATAATCCATCTCATCCTTCATGACTGCCCCTTGAAAAAAAAAACAATCGCAAAAATAGATCAATTTTGGCATAAACCCTATTGGTCTCATTGCAGGGTACTCTTTCATATGTAAACATATAATTTACTATATCAAACATTTTACAAATGTAATCCATTTGGCTCATGATCACTAACCCCCTCCCCCACCCTTGTCTGGTTTCATTATTGTGTAATCCCTGTTGTGTGTTATCTCATTCAGACAAATTCTTTCTTCAGCTGTTAAATTGTCATACCTTTTTGTATCCATACTGCAAAATTTTCTATATTCAACCTCGCAAGTAAGCAAACGCTAGAGGATTATTGGAAGGAATAAAGGTACTTTTCCTTTTTATTTCATTACACTTTAACAAGGGTGGAGCTAAAGAATGTGATAAAAAACAATCTTAAATTCAGTTGTCTGGTGTACAACCTTAAATTAAATAGTAACATCTTAACATAAATGTTAAAATTAGGTACAAAATTAAAACGTTTGGATAATAATTTAAAATGCGATTCATACACTTCAAGGTAACTCAAGTTGTGCAAGGTAAACCCCTGATGGGTTTAAACCCATTTTTTTCTCTGTGAAAAACCTCTGAGGTCACTCCAGCTGCTATAAGTGCCCAGCCAAATACATGCCAAATGGTGCATTGTACTCAATTAGTGGTCTAATGAAGGGTGAGAACAGCAGGGCTATAATTTCCTTGGATCTGGATGCCATACCTTTACTTATAAGTTGTGCCACATAGAATGACTTCCTCAACACTGTGGACACATGGCGGTCACAGTTCAGGCTACTATTAATCTGTGTACCTAGATCTCTCACCTCTTAGTCTACACTTAGGGGTGTACAATTGATTTGTAATTTGCAGAGGTATTTGACTTCCCAAAGGGTATGATAATGCATTTTTTCATATTTAGTTTTAGGCCATGGATTTGGCACTTATCATTTGTGATTTAGACCCTCCTGAAGGACATTTACATCCTTGGGAGATTTATTGATTTCCTCCAGCTTGCAGTCATTGGCAAACGTTGTCATCCTGTCGCCTTCCAGAAAAGTCTTGACTTCAGACAGGAATGGTCCCAGCACCAAGCCCTGTGGCATACCACTAGTAACCAGTCTCTTGCTGGATCTGGATTCCCCCACTTTAATTACGTGTCCTGTCAATGAGCCAATTGATGATTCATCTGGTGATACAGGAATTTATGCCCAGTTTTGTGAGTTTATTCATAACACACAATTGGAGAATTGTGCTTGGCCAGGTTGCAGTAGGTGGCATGTACTGTTTTACCCTCATTCATGGACTTAGTGACTTTTTCAAAGAAATTCACAAGATTAAGTAGACATGACGTGCCCTTGACAAAGCCAAATTGGGTCAGGTCCAGTGTTTGGAGGTTTTCTTTGCATTATTTATCAGTTCCATGATTATTATTTCCATAGCCTTACATGTAAGACTAGTCAAACATATGGGTCTGTAATTTCCCAGGTAAGTAGATGGTCCCCCTTTCTTCAAAGCAATGACCGTTGCTATCCTCCACACTATCAGACCAAAGCCTGATCAGAGGCTTTGGTTAAATAAGCATCCTAATTGGCCTGAAGTCATGATTTAAGCTGTTTAAGAGGCAACCTAGTTTTTCGCCTGGTAACATTGAAGCCATGTCCTTAGCTTTAGAGAGCACAGTGGAAACCTGTGCTTTGGTGGTAATTGTCAGTGGAGTGGTGGAGAGTATTTCTTGGGGGTGAACTGGGGGTAATAGGTAGGTGAAATTTGAGATGAATTTGTCAGCCAGCAGATTTGTTATATCTTCTGGCTGAGTATAGGTGATGCCACCTACTACTAAATCTGCACATTGTTGTGTATTGCCCTTAAGATTGCAAACATAACCGAAACATGCCTTATTTTTATCTTTAACCTTGAAGGCTAATTTTACCTCAAAGTCTGCTTTCAGAGACTTGAGTAGTTCAGTGATTCACTTGTTTAGACTAATAAGGTACTTTTGCACTGTTGTGCACATTCCCTCTTTCTTCTCAACAGGATTTTCTTTCTTTTGTTGTACAACCTATTAATACCAGGGGTCCACCCGGGTGGTTTGTTTTTGCTGTTTGATCTGGGTTTATTTACATCTGGTACTGCAGTTTCTATGTAGTTGTTTATATGGTCATGCAGGGCTTTCATATATGCCTCTACATAGGTTTCTGTGTTTTCTGGATTTGGGGAAGCTTGGCAACTAGCTATGATATCCCTTAATAGGGAGTAATTTATGTTAGAGAAGATCTTAACATTTTTGGGGTTGGTTAGTGACAATAGTTTTACTTTATTTCAGGGGAGACTGTTTTGTGATCTGATCTTACCATTGAGGATATCACACTAGGGGGATGCAGCACTTTCCTGTATTTGTGAGTATCAGATCTAGGATATTTTCTTTCTCTAATGGGAGTGAAGACCAGGAGGTCGAGGGCATTTGAACTTACAAAATCAAGAAATCTTTGAGCCTGTATGTTAGCGGTCATATATGGTTTCCAATCAATGGAGGGGGTAGTTAAACTCACCCATAAGTATGGTATTGGGCCAGATGGTGATTGATTCAAGTAATTTCAGGTATGATGCATGGGTTTCCTGGTCCATGTTTGTGGGAAGTGTAGTTAGCAAGAATATGGTAATGGCTTTTTCCCATGGTTAGTTGGACATGGAGTAAATCAAGCATGTCATATTGTTTGACCAGCCTTGAGGTGTGCTTTTCCTCAATGTAGATAGATACACCTCTACCTTTTGCACTTTCATGTTTAGTGGGTGGTCAGAATGTATGAAAGGTATTATAGCCATTCACTGCCAGAGTGATTTCCGTAGCTTTGAGCTATGTTTCAGTGACTGCACAAATATCAGCATTCTCCAGGGTGAGGAGAGCTTCCAAGGAGTGCAGTTTCTTGTTGAGACTCCCAACATTGAGAGTAACACCTTTAGCTTGTCCTGAGTAGCTTTTGTTATGTTGGAAGCTTTATCTGTTTGACAATGGCTATAGTGGTAGATAATGTTTAGGCCAATATCAGAAAGCCTAGAGGTGACAGGTGAAAACCAGCCTTGGCAAAGCAGCATGGCCTATCAACTATGCCCTCCCAGGCTAAGAAGTACAGAACTCCTTTGGAATTACATCAGTAGCTAAGCCAATTGTTAAAGTCAATCATTTTCAGCTGGTATGGTGGCATCATCCATAGAGATGGTAGAAATCTGCTCAATGCTAGGTTCATACCTGCCTGTGACACATATTCTGAGAGCTCAATCATATCTCTGTTCATATAGCCCAAGGAGGTACATCCCAGGTCATGCATATCCACATGGACTATGATTGAGTCATACTGGTACTTAAGAGTAAGTGACATGAGTACCTGCATGATCTGGCAAATCCTGGCCCTTGACAGGTAGCTGACTATAAGCTTTCTTTTATCCAGCCTGGTAAGAGGGACATCAGTGTGTCTCACAATGGTGCCTCCTATGATCAGAATATTGGATTGTGGAGTGTTTCATCTTATGGGCCTGGTAGTAGAAACACAATGAGATGTGGATTTATGTGTTGTGGTAGGGATTGTCTTGCTTGTGTGCATGTAGAGTTTCTAAGGACTGCACCTGAGAGGCCTTTGAGGTTTGGGTAAGTTACATGTGAGCACCTCCACATTTGTGGGTCTATATGTGTGGTTCATAGCAGGTGTGGGTGAGTGATATGTGTAAGTCACTGACAACCTGTTTATTGATTCTTGTGTCTGTATATGAGGGTCTATCCTCCAGTGTAAATGTGCAACTACATATCTCACATACTGTATTTGTCTGTTCAAGAATTAAGTGGTTGTCAGTGTACATAAGGCAATTGCTACATTGCCTCAGGATGCCCATGTCCACCAAGCTGGATGTAGAGATATCAGGAAACTGCCAATCCATGGCTGCAGGTCCTAATGTGTACTTGAAAGGATAGGACTAAATGATGTTTGTTACCAGATGAGAGAAGGGTGTTTACTTGGTGTAATCTGGAGTTAATCTAACCAGCAATGCTACCTAATACCAAACCAGATGATTTCTGAGCAACAATAGTTCTGGATACTATAATAAAATAAATAGCAGAGTAAAATTTCACAGTATAAGGAAAATAATGAATGTTTCAAGATGTTTGCATCTGTACAGGGCACTGGCACAGCTAGCAGCTCTGTGCAAATGTGCCTAATTTATATCAGCACCGGCAATACAGATACTGACTACTGAGCCATCTGGACAATACAATGATTACTCTTGGAGCTCTTTTGTGTCCTTTCCATCTCAATTAGACCAGATAAACACTTAATGCCACTAGAAAAATAACTCCAGTCCTCCTAATATAAAAGCACAGTAAAAAGAGCATATGGAATAAAATACTACCACAAACAAACTTAAAGATACACACACACAGTGTATGTTAAACAGCTTACAAAAGTATGATTATTCAATAAAAGTAGTTTGCTTTGCAGAAATAAGCCTAGAGCCATTCGATTGTGCAGAATTTTAAAGGTGCTAAAAGCATAGTAAGCTGATAAATAAGCCATCCAGCCAATAGAACAACTACATGCAAGAATCTCTAGTATGTTTCCCCAACCTATAAAGACCAGGCTATCACCCACTGCCAATAACTGGGAAATCCACTGTTCCCTTGATGGAAAACCACAGAAGAGAGCTTGCTAGAGTGTAAAAATGCACTATGTTATCCATCAGCTAGCTAAGTAATGAATTCAGAGCAAGTAAATCAGAACTGATGAGAGGCAAAATGCTCTTTTTTATAATAAGCACAAGGAAAGGTAAATAAATAATTCAAAATATAAACAGCAGTATAGAAAGGGAGGAGTTTTTAAAGCTCAATTTGCAGTAGGGGTGGGCAACTTAAAAATCATCAAGTTTAACAATCAGATCAAGGAATGAGAGGGTGAATGAGAAAAATAACCAGCAGGGAATCACCAACAGAGTTTGTTGTTTTTGAGGGCCTTGAGTCTTACCAGAATAGGCAAACACATAGAAATTCTATTTGTATTTAACTATCAATTAAGAAGCAAATTAAACAATGGGAAAAAAACGTGAAATATGCAGCCTAGGTAATTTGAGTGTCTATCTGTCACATAAAACAAAAACACTAGGCCAAGCAAATTTCTTAAAACAGAAAACTAAATGGAGTAGGTAAAACAGAAACAAGCTCTATCAGTTTAAGCAACTTAAATACAAAAAATATAGATTTACTTTCCTCACCCAGTGGGGAGTCATGAACGGTGCCTGTAGTGGTTTTGATGGAACCCATCTAACACTAATTCAGTCAATATTCCCCATAAAATGCCTCTTATAATTCTTTTGCCTCTATCTCTAGAATCCCCTAATTCTGTTCCTCTTTTCTGTATCACTTAATTTTACTATTTTAAAATATCTCACATGATTGCTAACAGTATTTACAGTCTTTAGTTTGTTTTCCCACCTAGTAAAACTCTTCATATATTCTATACTTTGTCCTTCCCATATTATTGCAATCATCCCCTTCCACCATGAAATTTAACATCATAATTCCACACCCAATTTTTTGCAAAAACAGATTAATCCTATTCTACTTGACTTTCTCTAAAACTTCCGTCAGTTATCCTACATACTTTGTACCTCACTTGTTTTGCTTGTTAGGTTAACTCCAGATTACACCAAGTAAGCACCCTTCTCTCCTCTGGTTACACACACCATCCACTTCTGTCCTTTCAAGTACACATCAGGACCTGCTATTATGGATGGGCACTTTCCTGCTATTTCTGCATCCAGCTTGGTGGACATGGGCATCCTGAGGCATTATATTTAGCCCGTCCTTCTTGTGATTGTCATCCATCCACAGATATACAACACAAGCTATTTCCATGTGATTCTACAACGTTAATATCCCTAACTGCTCAATTTCCAAGTCTGTCATATTTCTGAAAACCTCTGTTACATACTTCACAAAATGTCATATTCCTCACATTTCTATCTACTCATTTAGTACCTTACTATCTTTACTTTTCTCTCTATCACCAGGTAAGGTTGTTTCAAATTTTATGTGCCTACAACAATCACATCTCCTTACCAGATGGCTCTAAGTAATGAAGCATCAATCATGGCTATCATTATTTTTATCCCTGTACCTACTAGTATACTCCAGCTGTCCTAAAGCCTAGAATAGCTTGAATTATGTCACCTCTGTTTGTAGCCGTAATTTACTCTCCCATCAGAAATGCTTTTACGCCTAATTATTTGCATCCCTCTTTTATACAGTTATTCCCAAATGGCTATTGTCCCCCCATTACTAACACCACCAATATTTTTGGGTGAACCTTTAATCGTAATGATAATAAAAACATGGTAAATAACTCAACATGACTAGTAAGTTCAACTCCACATCTGCTAAAAACATCACACAGTCCCATTCAAATACATTTAAACAACTTTAATAACCTTGTCACACTGAATGATCAAAATAAGTCCTTGTCTTATGAAAGATCTTCTCGGTTGCTAATAAAAGTGAACATAGTAATGTGAGCACTTTGACTATGTACTGCACCTTTTTTACATCAGAAACTCCTTCATTTGAATAAACCTTTATCCAAATAAATTTATGCATAGCAAATATGCAACAAATTTGCCTTCCCTATTATCTCATTAGTTTCCCAAAAATAACTCATAGTCTGCCATACCAAATTTCATGGGAATATCAAAAAATAGTCTCTTTGGCACTTCCTCATTCACTATCTTCCCAGTCTTCAAACTTTAGGAGAAATTTCTATTGGTCCATCTAAGATCACCGTTTCAAAACCTGCCTATGTTATACCAGTAACCTCATGTAGTATCTTCTCCCAATTAGCAGTTAGGATCTTGGTAAAACATGTTCAGATCACTGTGGCATAATGAAATGGGCCTACATTTTTGTTATTCATCTAGGTTTCTTTTACCTAATCAGATGTACGACGTCGGAAAATGTTAAATACGGATATCCTTGAAATTATGCCCTAGGAGACTAGTGTTTTATCAATTTTTGTTTGTGTGCCATATTTATAAGCATAGTATGCAAAGTGTAGTAAGTTGGGCTCCTTCAGGCTAAATGTGTCTTTTAAGTTTAGGGATTCTATCCAATGTTTGAGTATTTTTGCAGTTGAATGCATTATGGAATTTTTGTTATTGCTTATATCTGTGTCATGTAACATGCAGTTGAAATTCCCCATATTATTAAATGACCTTTATATTTATTAAGAATGATATCTAAATGTTTTAACTAAGTTAAATTAACTAAAGTCCATAATCTGTTATTACATTTTATGACTGCAAGAGTCAGGAAACCTTCTTGATATTTATATTTAAAAATAATCTGTGAAAGCATTATCTTTTTCTTCCAAAGTATAATTACCCCTCTTCTCTTACTTTTAAATGATGACTGTACCATTATTAAAAAGTCAAGTTTCCAAATATATTTATCTTTTTGTTTTTACTGGGTTTCTTGAAGAAATATGATTTGTACTTTATTTATATTTAAGTAATGCAGCAGGCTTGATCTTTTCCTTTGATTATTTAAACCATTAACTTTTAAGGATAACATAGATAAGTCCATAAATGAGTTAAGTCAAATAACCTCCTGCATTATTTAGAAGTGTTGTGCCTAACAATTCAGGCATAGAATGTTTGAAAGTAGTAACAATTATAAAATAAATAGCACATGTTAATTAAAAACATGGAATTTACAAAATTCCTAGTCTAACAGATGAAAAATATATCAGACTATTCTTCTCAAACTTACCTAGAGCTTATTTAGATAAGGGAATATACAGAGTTAATAGAGATCTGCAGAGAATGTATAATTACAGAGAACTTACAACAACAATATTGAGTTATATATTAAGAATATACTGTATAGAGATTGGTCAATGTAGTTAATTAAATTAAGAAGAAAAAAGAAAAAATCTCTGTATTTCAGCCCTTTTTTCCTTTTTCTCCTTTCTCTTTTATACTTATCTATCTTTACTCTCTCTTAGTTTCTCATGTTCCCATCCTTTCTTTTATTTCCCCGTTTCCCTATTCTCTTCCCCTTTTTCCCCTCTCTATCTCTCTCTTTCTCTCCTATCTCCTTTCCCTTTTTCTAGCTACATTATCACATCTCCTTTTTTCCTTAACACTATTGAATGTTATCTCATTTAAATAAAGTTATATGCTTAGCATAATAATCATTACAGCTATAATTCATAACAACACAAAGAAAGTGTAATATACATATGGTATATCCCATTCACTTCTAGGATCAATATCATTTACTACACATAATTGACAAGAACAACAGTGTAAAATAGTAAACAAAGCTATCAGATAATAGCAACAACTGATCAGCAAGAACACATAGGGTGGTATACTAAGCTGTAACACAATACAAACAAATCAAGTATTAATAACTTAAGCAAAAACAAGTCATGCCTTGAGTCAGCCTTGAATGACAATGTCCACATTAGATCTGCTGTGTAAATCAACTAACAAACAATCAGTGACACTTGTTAAATGGACAACAGAGAAATTGCAATAATACCAGTGATTTAGTATTAACAAAAAATAAGCAGCATGCATATTGACTAAAGCACTGTGTGCAATATAAGTCTGAAAAAATACACAAGCACGCATTAATATGTACTGTCATAAGTGTGGTCATCAGTTTTAGATAAGAATAAATCAGAATGTGTCTGTTTCAATGTAGTGAATGAAATGTAGAAGTTTATTAACTGAACAAACTAACATGCCCAGGCCAAGACATGAATTAAGTAATATTCTTAATAAACAGTGTAGAAGAGATTGAACAGAAGCAGTGCATTCTGTAACTGTTCACTATGACATTAGTTTAGCATTAAACAGCAATTGATTGTTACTGTATAGTTAATCAGAAAAGGTTCACATTACACAGTGAGGAACAGAATGAACAATCTTTTGCAAAGTTCAGCTGCAACTGTTAAATTAATAGCTACATTACTACAGCACAGCGCCTATAAAAGGGATGAAAAAGGACTATTTCATCCATGGTTATATATTACCAGTAAATTAAAAGCCACAGCTAACTATTCTTATAAATCATTTCAGACAGGAAACCTCTCCCTTAACAGTCAAGAAGACTTCCTGTGTGATAGGATACTACTGGTAAATGGAAGGATGATTCCAAAATATTTGGATGCTGACCATTCTCAAGAAACAATCAACAATTATTCAGGAACAATAACTGAAGGTGCCTGGGAGGGATTCAGATAACATATCTTGCACTAAGTACAGTAAGTAAGTTTATATGGAAAGGAGCAGTTAAAAAAATATTTAAGTGAATCGACCTTGTTAAGCAAAATTACTCACTGGGAAATTAATTTAGCACACCATATCCTTCTCACAACTCGCACATGCACAATTCACTAGCCAACAATGGTCAGACATCTTTTCACACAAAAAACAAACAAAAAAAAAATCACATGGCATACATATACATATATAGACATCCAAGCCCCAGAAGAACATCACTCCTGACATAGCATGAGGGATGATTTAATAAGATAACATTGCTTCCACCAAACCATGTATTAACATGCTGTTAAAGCAAGCAGTACATTTAATATATGAAAAGTGGTTTACTATCATATTTGCAAATGTCATTTAGACGAATGCAATGACTTCCTACAAATATTGTTGGAAATCAAAACACCGAGCAACCAAAATATCGAACGGAGCATTTCAGCAATGTCGAATATCATCTTTGCTGAAATGCTCACATCTGCCCACAACCAGCAATAAAGTTTTCAGGAAGGCAAGTCCCCCTGCACCCCCACACCTCCCCTACTTATATATACAAACTCCGAGATTGCACTACAGTGAGGATAAGGGTACATTTCCTGATCCCCACTATAGTGGGATCTGCACCACAATGCTGAAGCTGGCATTAGCGGCTGTTTACTCATGTCATCTTCAACATTGTGGTGATTGAACTCTTACTTCGAGAAAATGCTTTTCGCACATATTCGATTGTGTACATGACAAGTGGATGTTGTTCCATAATCTTGTGACACAGCATGAATATAATGAGTCAGTGGATATGTTGTTTGATTTGGTAGTCATTAGTGATGATTGAATTCTGCAAAGGGCACAGCATTTGTCAGGTTGGTTTATTTAACTGTGTGTGGTTAGAAGTTATAGGTATGTAAGATGATTTGATAATTCAAGCCATTTCAGTTCTTTTATGGAAGAGCAATGTTGTTTCTAGCCTATAGATATACTTCCCTATAGGTACACTTAATATATTTTACGTAATTGCACTGCAAGGATTGAAGTTACCTGCAGAAGCTATTTGCTTAATTAAGAAAATGGCATGTATCATATTTTTAAAATTCCAACTGCGTGGTCATTTTTCTGTTAGCATGTTTTGTAATTTTCCCTTTCTCCAACTGAGGCTTCTATTTTCCACATGTACACTAGCAATACAAAGGTAGGAATTTTATATAATGTTTTACTGAAACAATGCCATTTAGCAGCATTATACTTGTTTTATTTTCTGGTATATTTGCTATTTTTTTTCTTCATATTTTGTTTTACTGCTTCTGAGGTAAGTGAAATAATTTTACTTTATAAATAGCATACTGTCAGTCAAATGTTGTTATAATATTATGGTTTGCCATTTATTTCTTCTGGTAAATGCACTATTTTCTATTTATTTCTGTGGGTGCACTTAGTATTTTTCCATTTTCACCATACATGGCATGCCTCATATGCCATATATTTCTCTAAGTATTCCAGTTACTTTACTTTGGTTCTGATACAGCTATTACCTCTTCCTGACTGCTGAAAATGTTAATATGGTCATGATTACCATATCAAGGTATGGATGTATGTCTTTCTTTTGTCAATGTTCTCCATGGATGGATCACCTTATGAACCATTCTAGTAGGTCACTGAGAAGTAATAAAGTCAGTCATTATGAGTTTCATAATTATTAGTCAGAAAATATGTATAACTGGAAAGATAACCAATGAGCAGTCTAGTTAATTGACTGGGTCAGAATCAAACACTAGGCAAAAAAGGTGGAATGAATCAACCCTGTACCTTTGCAGAAGGCAGCACGTTAAAAACTTGGAGCATTAAACCCTTGCACCAACTGTTAGATGCTCATTAACTTCTTAACTTTGCTAAATCATTGCAGTCAGTCAATAATTCCAGTCATTAGAGTTTTGCAGTTCTTATTGTTCAGAAATTGCATAGCCATGCAACACCTGTTATACTGCTAATGTTTTAAGTGAATTTGCATTGTTTGGCTCATAAGGCTCTGAGCTATTATCAAACTGCCTTTTTATAAACAAAAGTGCCGCTTTGCTGGCATGGCTTAGTGGTAAATCACTTTGTCAATGGTGTGCAGGATCCTGGGTTTGAGCCTTGCAGAGGCTGTTTATTTTTTTAGGGGTTAGAAGTGTGGCCTAATGGTTAAGGTACTTCCTTAAAAACACAAGGTGCAGGGTTTGAGTCTCACAAGGAATAATTGGCTATGCTTAAAATGGCTCGCAAGGGCAGTTAGCCCAGTACTAGCCTATGGATCCTAAGAAACTTCCCATCACCATTTGTCTATTGAGTGTGTCTTTCAGCAAGTCACTCAAACAATACTCTAAAATCACACCTAAAAGGAATACTTTTTAAAGTGAGATTACATGATTAACAAATTGATAAAATATTTACTTTATTATCTTTTTTTTTGGCCTTTATCAATCCACTATTTTTGGCTTTGCCCAGAATTCTTAGCAAACAATTTGAGATGCATTTTGGCCTGTTCTTTGTAAAATGTACAGCTTCCTGACATTTTTTTTTTGTGGACAGCAGTCAATAAATTATGACAGGCATGTGAGTGAGTTTCAATCTTTGAATCACACAGGAAATGCTAGCTAATGCAAAGCTTGTAAATTCAGCAATTTTCTAACCATATAAGATGCATATTTAAAATCTGTTCCTGATTTTGGGTCATTGCCTCTGATTCTTAAGCTAAGAAGTTGGAAAGGCATGGAAGTAAAATTGGATGGTTCTCACAGCAGTAAGCTGAAATAAACTTCTCAGTCATAATTTGTGTATTTGTTAATTTGTTTTATCTCAAACAGGAATCTGAATATAAATAGCCATACAAAGGGCTGTAACTAATGTTTACAACTGTGTGTGTGTTTGTGTGTGTGTGTGTGTGTGTGTGTGTGTGTGTGTGTGTGTGCGTGTGTGTGTGCGTGTGTGTGTGTGTGTGTGTGTGTGTGTGTGTGTGTGTGTGTGTGTGTGTGTGTACATGTATGTGTGCACCTATGGGTGTGGGTGTGAATATATGTATAAATACTTAGTACTTGCATCTGAATGTAGTTATAGTATATAGGAAGGACTTGATTGTAGTAGATGGGAACATCATCATATGACCCATGTTCTTTGGCTATGATCCTTGGTTTCCTACTTTTGTTTTTTTTTTTTTTTAAGTTTTTATTAGATTTTAAATAAATTGATCCTCAAAATAATTGTATGTGGAAATTTGTGACCATAAAAAGAGCATTATAAACAAGAACAAACAAGAACAACTATTTACAAGAATGTTTAGTAACAAGGAAAATTGTCAAAAAATGCATATACATTACAATTGACATGAGTATAGTTATTTTTGTTTATCAAGCAGTTCCTTGAAAGTTGTCCATGCATTATATTAGGAGGGGATTCTAGTAGATCTTGATTTAATGGATATAATTTCCAGATGACATACTTCTGTTGCAATATTTGTGAATTCTTTGAACAAGGGTGTAGATTCATTCTTCCAATTCTTGGTTATAACTTTCGTCGCAATTAATAAAGTGGACCATAAAAGAGGCATTTTATTCTTTTAACACAAACAGGAATAGGGATATTAAAAATAATTGATGACTTAGATAAAACAAAATTCTCCCCACATAAAGCCTATAAAAAATAATGTTATTCCAATAAAGTGTAACTATAACACAATCAAAGAGCATGTATTGCCGATCTGCTTTAAGCTCCTTTTTACACCTCCAACAGACTTGCTTCTTTTAAACATCAATTCAATTTTATGAGGTGTGAAAAAAGAACAGTGCAAGAATTTCCAAGTAAAACGTTTCTTTCTAAGAGAAGAAGTTGTTTTTTTGGAAGATATTAAAAATGATTTTTTTTTATCTTCTTCATCTGGAGGTCTGTTATTAATGTAAGTAAAATCGTTCCAATAATTATCTTTGCAACTTTTTGTTTCTTTCCTCACCACTCTATATAATTTGAATTAGAGACCCTCTTGTAGTGTGTTTTTTGTATTAATAATATTAAAAATTAAAATAATTTGGTATAAGATCCCTTGGTTGTATTAACTTAATTTTACCTTCTAAATATTGCCTACAAGATTGTACATCCAACCACATATCTTTGCCTAAATCATATTTGATTGTGATATAATCAACAGAATAGAGTTTTTCATTCTTCATTAACTGAAACCAATATATCAGATTTTTTATCTCTAAATATAATCATTGTGTCAAACTTTGAAGTGAAAATATTATTTTGAGTGGATGCTATAAGGAAAAGACGAAAACTCCATGTCTTATATGTTGGATTTCTATAAATTAAGTTTCTAAATGTATTTAGTATAGTAGAGTAGTATAGTAGAAATAAAATAAAAAGTCAGTTATCTGGTGACTCCTTTTTGAAAAGTAATCTTTTAGCAACCAATGTAAACTATTGTGTAGTAGAAGATCATGGTTAGAGTTTATGTAATGTTTACATTTTATAAAAAGGCATCCTAGAAACTCTTTCCATGTAGCTGTATAAATATTATTTATCCAAATAAATATTGTTTTTATAATTTACAATAAAGAATATAATTCTAGATTTGGTAGTCCAAACCCTTCTGCTGTCCAGTCCCTAATATGATGAATTAAGGGAAGGTTTGTTGGGGAACCAAAGACATTTTAAAATTAATGTATTAAATTATTTAATGCATGTTTTAGATGGAGATAAAGATAATGAATTAATAACATATAATATTTTTGGTGAAAATGACTGAATAACATATAAGATTTTTGGTAAAATAATAATTTTGTTTATAGATAGCTTCTCTTCCATTGTAAAAAAAATGTTCCATTTAATTATTAAATTCCTTATACTGGTTATGCTGTTAGTATAACTGTAATTTATTATATTATTATATATTATTACGTTATAATTACCCCTAAATAGTTCATTTTTCTCTTTGAAAATATTGGCATTTATAGGTAGTATATTTGTTTTGTTATCATTAAAGGACAGACCTGATTTTCTGTAATGCATCCATTGCCTTAAAAATAGCAGCAAGGGAACTATCACTGTCACACAGTGTCAGAAGAATGTTGTCAGCAAATAATTGGATTTTATTAACCAAATTCACATTTATGCTAATGTCTTTTATGTCTATATTTGATCTAATAAAATTAGCAAAAGTTTCCATAATTAGAGTGAAAATCAGGGGCAAAAGATGACATCCTTGTTTAGTTCTCTTCAAAATTTGTATTGAATCAGAAGTAAAAATACCTATTTTAATGTATGCAAAACAATTGTCATAAAGAGAATTTATAAAATATGCAAAATTACTTGAAAAATTACATTCCTCTAAGACTAACAGAAGATATTTCAAATTCACAGAGTCTAAAGCACTATTAATGTCTAGACTCATTAATGTTAAATTCTCTTGTGTTTTGTTTACATAATCAATTACTGTGTTTATTGTTTTTATATTGTCATAAGTATTTCTATTTAGAATAAAACCAGTTGGATCCTCATTAATCATACAAGGTAGAATATATTTAATCTATTAGCATAAATTGCCACAAACAATTTATAATCGACATTTAAAAGTGAAATTTGGTCTGTGCAAAGAGCATTCAGTTGGATCTTGGTTAGTATTTAAAATTGAACCCAAGAACAAACAAAAATCCAACCTGACTGTAGTGACCACGAGATGACTTAGTACTCAAAGATAAGCACAACTCAAAATAAAAATTCCAACAGCTTTATTTCGATACAAACTCCACACAACAGTTGTTTTTAGGCAGATGAAAGCGCTCAACCAAGTTTGCATCTGATCCTTGTGGAGATTCTTAGCTCCTTGTGTGGAGTTTGTATCGAAATAAAGCTGTTGGAATTTTTATTTTGAGTTGTGCTTATCTTCGAGTACTAAGTCATCTCATGGTCACTACAGTCAGGTAGTATTTAAAATTGGGTAGATAAGAGTATATTCCCAGGAGGGAGGAACTTTTGTTAAGATTTTAACTATAGAAAAGAGAACTTTGTGTAATAGGTTTTAAGGCTTCTTTAGGTAGTAACATGTAGAGCTGTGGAATAATTCCATCATTACCTTGTGCTTTGAGGTTTTAATTTGTTAATTTGAGTTAGATTTTCAGACATTGAAACAGATTTATCAATTCATTTCATATATATATATATATATATATATATATATATATATATATATGTAAAAGCTTTGATTATCACTTCTGAGTCTGATTTTATTGTAATAATTTTTAAATTCTTTTCAAATATCTTCTATTTCCATCACTTTTCCTTTTCTCTTATGTGAATAAATCTCCTTTATATGTTTAGACTTACTAAGTAGTTTTGTTCTGGTAGCTAACTTATACATAGATTTTGGGTTAATAGAGAAATTAATCACCTTGAACTTTTCTACATTAATCCTTGTTTTATGATTTAAAATTTCCAAATACTTACTATGTACATTATTAATCTCTTCTATATTATTGTTGTTACCTGTCTGATTTTCCAGTTATAAGCTGTCAAGTTTTTTTTTATATCTTTATTGATAGCCAATTGGTGACTCTCCCAAAAAGATATGTTTTAGGACATCCCATAGAAAGATTTCTAAAATATCTCTTGCATTGCTCATTTCTATAAAAAGAAGAATTTCTTTAATAAAAAAAGTACTTTAAGCAAGTTATATATGCTGGTATCCTCATGAGCTTGATGTTATCATTAGATTTTAAAAACAGCTCAAAAGTGATTGCATTGTGATCTGAAAGTGGGAAAAAATGCCACTTTAACTTCATCTAGTTTGTCTATCAACTCATTGGAGACATATACTCTATCAATTCTGGATTGTGCTCTATGTCTGTCTAAGTAATGAGTAAAGACAAAATATTCTGGGTCTGTGAAATCATTTATGTCCCTAAAGTAAAATAGATTGGTGAACTTTAACAGTGCCTTTTCTGATGCCTGTATTTTCCATTTGCCTATTGTATTAGTGTCCTTTGGTGACAATATACAATTAACATCTCCTGCTAGTATGATGCTGCCTTTTGAAATTTGCATTTTTTTCTAGAAGTTCAACAGATTTAATTCCTATTCCAGGAATTCAGTATAAATGAATAAGGGTTAATATTCTCTTATTATATTCAAGAGTAACAGAACAAAGGATACCTATATCATCTTTATGTGTGCCAATAATTTTAGGCATGGGCAAAGAATTTTTCTAAAATACAGTAACTCATTTATTTTGATTATATTGTAAACTAGATAATATAGATAAATACTTAGTATTAAGTCTGTCTTTATCATCTGATAGTAGGTGTGTTTCTTATAAAAAATAACTTGAGAGTTAACCTCAAATATCTGTTTAAACTACCCCTATTGCAATCATTATTCAATCCATTAACATTTATAGAAATACAATTAATACATGTCATTTGTTGTACAGGTCAATAATGTAGTTGTAACATTCCTAAAATTAGCTATAAGGACCCGATGTAATATTTTTTCTTTGTTAAAAAACTGCTTATTAATAGTCATACTGAAATTAATACTTAAAAGTTAAATTAGATAAATAATAATTGTTATTATAGACACCCATGGTTTCCTGCTTTTGTTGACTATCAACAGTGATTTATTACCTGGGCATGAATAAGCTGGACAGCATAAAGTCTACAAGTTTAATGTTGAAATAGAAAACAAATATCAATTAATATTAAAATACATTTTAATTTAGCTTGCTTTAGCAGATATATGGGTGGGAAATGCACTGTGTTGGGCTACAACCGTTTCCTTGATACTTAGTACAGATGGAAGAGCTTAATAAGTTGCTTTCTTTAGTTCAGGGATTGATCCCCTCAACTTTCATTTGTCTAGTGTGTAAGTCTGACCAAGTCACTTCACCATTTAGTACTTCTGAGCTGCCCTTGAATAGAGATTTGCAGATGTGTCACACATTTGTCTTTTGAATCCTTCACCTTTCAGATGGCCACTAATTAATGGTTCATCATATGCTATTTGACTATGAATCCCAGCATATCTTGTAAATTAATTCATTGTTAGATGCATTTTTAATAACTGTGAGTTTCAAAGGAAGAGAAGTTTACTGTTGCTTATGCTAAGTCTATTTTCAATTTGACTGTTTTGTTAATAACATGGCTTTAATATTTTTGCAGCAACATTTTTGATAACATTTTAAATTAAATACAAATTTCTGTGATGATTGTAAAATTAAAATAGAGAAGAGTATGGATATTGATGGGTTTGAACAGCGTTTCATGGTAATTGGTGAGTGACAGGCAAGTAGTGCCATATTGGTATAGCTTTGTGGGGGTGATTCATTGCCATGCCTAGGGCCCCATTTGACATAGATCTTGTTCTGATGGCCTCCTTATGTAATTGCTTTAGGAATGCTTTTTTATAGAGTCTAACACTTCACGTTTGAATCATCAGGTTACAGTTAGGTGAAGAACCACCTTGCTGTGTTCAACTGTTTGGGAATTTAACTCAAACTTAACCCGATGATAAAAAATAAAAGTATGTGGGCAAGCTCGCACAGACCTCAGGACTTATAAACACCAATTACAAGATTAAAAGAACATGAACAGAAAAAAATCCCACAAACCTGTAGGAATCATTGAGGGCACACACTTTAGCAGAGCAACAGCAGTGATTTTGTGTGGAAAACTGTGCTCAGAAAGTTCAGCATTATAGAGTTGAAGTCAGGGAATTGTTTCTTTATTCAATTGCAACTGAAAGAGGTAGGAGAAGCTGAGTCTACACCATCTGTCATTTAATTCTGCAATAACCAAGAGTGACAAGTTCACATCCACTTAACTAGAGCTCCTTCTGCAGTCTATCCATTGTTAGAATTCATTACTACTCCTAGAGCTGTCTTTCACCATGTTCAGCACTCCATTCTGTGAGGAAAGCCTACTGTACACTGCTACATAAATCCTTGCACATGGGAGGTTTTCAAGGTGCTTATGATAACATTATTTTTAGCTGCTATCTCATATTTAAGCACTTTCTAAAAGCATCACCCTAAACAAAACTCAACATATCCCTTACTTCATCCATTCTGTCTTCAAGAGTACTACAAATTAACCCAACATGTTTGACAGATGGTCCTAAATGCTGCATACTGCAGCATTACTGTAACTTCAGAAATCTAGCATGGATATGCCCTATTGATTTGTGATTTGTCACTGATATATTGAAATAAAGATTCTGGTTTATTCAGTTCATAATTTACCATCAGACTCCTTTTATTTATGCAGAGTTACATTATTTGCCTTTTTACCTCTTTTCCATTTTGCCTGTTTTTTTAATATATTGCACTCCAAATGGGACAATTAAAAAGTACTTTGAATCTCCCAATACAAAAAAAGCACATACTGCACTATACAAAACCAGACAATTTGTAAATGCATGCATGTTCATGCACATATACACACACAACACACACATACAGAGATTTACAGAAAAGCGCAGTTGTATGCGCACACAAACACACATGTACTCACATGTACCTCCCCTCACAAACATGCATAGTCATACAAGCTTGTGCACGTCCACACACACACACACACACGTGTGTGTGTGTGTGTGTGTGTGTGTGTGTGTGTGTGTGTGTGTGTGTGTGTGTGTGTGTGTGTGCAATTGCATTTATAGACATATTCTTCTGCATCTTCTCTAATGTCACATACAATGAATAGCAATTAAAACTTTGCATGGAAATCATTCTTATCTCTTAGATAAATTTAAATTGTCTGGCCAGTGCCAGCAAAACAGGTGCTATGATAATAATGAAATGTATTCTGCTAAAACTCTTAGTTATAAAGCTGTAATACAAGCAGAACCTTCCAAATGAGAAAACAGATTTATTTAACATACTATGGGGGTCTATCTGTTTCTATCTTAGTAATTCTTTCAGCTATTGCTTAATAAATTTGTCATTTCCATGTCATACCATATCATACTGACAAGTATACAATGTTTGAATTAAAAATGTATGTAAATGCAAATTCACAAAGTTAAACATTTTGCTAAATATTCACTGTTTATACCTTAATGACTTTTCCTTCAGACTAGAATTAGATGTCAAACCATACTGAAGAGAGGACGTTTGCAGATGTTTGCTATGCAAATTTGCGAACACAACCTCATCACTTCAAATCAGTGATTATTTTCTTTAGTTAACACTATATCGAAATGAAACAGTATTTCATATTCACGTTTAGACTTTATAACTTAAATGACAATTTTCTGAAACCATCTTGTTAAAATATTATCTTAGTAGAAAATCACAACATGAACAAGGAAACTCTTTTGTCTGTTAGTGTCAAGTTGCTACTACCCTTTCTGATAAATACTTTAACTACAGATCAAAATATATAGATAATTCAGATATGCAGATGTTTGTTAGTATTTTAAAGCAACACAGCAAATCATCACTCAGTATAAATTTGTCAAGAGAAAGGTTTCTAAAATGAGAGTACATTTACTTGACATCTTATGTTTTATTTTGACCCTGATTCAGTTATTAACCAGAATATAGCAAGATATCCCATTTTCTTTGTCACTTTTCTAAAGTTTACGATTCATTTAGTTATCTGCTCATATTAAAATTTGCAAAAGCATGCATACATAACTATTAAACTTCAGGGTTAATACTTTTCTCAGACAACTATGTTCTTTTCCGAAGAATTGCTTTGGGGTCATGAAATGAGTTGATTATTTAGTGTTGTCTTTGCAGTAAGAGTAAGTAAATCACGTCATTCCTGAATTGCCAGCATTTTAAGTGATTTATAATGGGTAGAACAATGACTATATTATGGCTGTATTTTGCAGACCCCAAGAGACAAATGGAACAGTCTACAGGGTCAGTTGATAGGATTTTTTTCACATTAATAATGTGAATTGCCAGATGTTAAACTTTAATGACTAACCTTGTGTGTCTTCGTTGCCAAGCCTGTGTAGACGATTAGCAGTAACAGACATGCATCCAGTGACAGACTGCATTCTATATCATATGTCTCAGATAATGAGGTTAACCACTTGACCACACAAGTAGGTAAAATATGCTTTGGTGGCAGGAAAATGCCTGAAGACATTACATTCATGTACTATGTATGTATTTCATTGACGGGCTAATGGCTGAGTAAGTAATTGCTGTAAACCTGTAAGGTTAAATGTATGAAACTTTAGACCTTCCATGCAGAATGCGTGATGATCCAAGAAGTAAATTATCATCTTAACTTTACAACAAATGGAAATGTAAAACATCTACTTACTCTTATATTCATACTTGTAGGGCTTCCCATTAAGCAAGATGTCCTCCATTACTGTATGTCAGTTTTTAAATACAAACCTTTTCTTAGCTTAAAATAAAGAAGAAAAGGTGAAAAAATGTGTTTAAGCTAGCTGTGTTGGTGACTGGAATGTTTAGCATACCTTAATATTTATAACAAGGTATGAATGAGTAGTGTTATTCATTAGTCATGGACTCAGTTCTTACAAAAACTAGTTCCATGCAGCGCATCATATTAAAGCATTAATGTTACTTAAAAATAATTTGTCCTCATTCTTTCTCCACACACAGAAAAGGCTTAATGGCAACTAACTAGGTAGGAAAGGCTAATGCAGATCTGAAAACTTGAAGGTACTAATCCAGCTGCATAAAATTATTGCTATGTAAGATCCAACATTCTTGACAGATAACATTTTGGTATATAGTAAGAAAAATAATAAGAATGGCAATTCTGTGTAGTAAGAACAATAAATTACTTCTCATCTTAAAGTCCACATATTTATAAATACAAATTCTTACATTGAGAGTAGTGCAACATAACTGAGAATGCACAGCAACAGTGGCAAGCAATCTGTTATTTTTTTAAATATTTTCATTAACACCATCTTGAGCAGAACACATTATGAAACATATAAACTAAGTCCGCATGTGTATAAAGTACTTTATTTGTTTGTCCTAATAAAATACTTCTGTTACCTAAGCTTTCTAAGAGAATGCAAATAAGAATATTTGTTTTCAAGAATGGCCCTAGAATTTGCTGTATCCATCCATCCGTCCAAAACCCCTTTTCCCATTTTTGCACATGTGGTCGGGGTGTCACTTCAACAGTAACATTCATAAAGAGCAAACGTCAAAAACATACAAAAGTAGAAATGATGGGAATGAATCTCACAGCTCACCGCACAATGTATTTAATGTATAGAACATTATTCATCAGGGTAAACTTAATGAAAGGTGTTTTAAAATAATTCCATATTCACAAGGATCTATGCCCACAGTTTTCTTAACAGTGAATCATTTTGAAAAAACAACACATATACACTATATTAATATGGCAAAAAATAACTGCTTATACAACCCTAGCAACACAAGAGCAAAAATCCACATTTATGCGCTTGCACCAACATGTACATGCTTCCATGCCATACAACAATATGCAAATACATCAAAATCAAAACGTTTTTATACATTGCAAAAAACAAAATAAAGAAAAAAAGGAAAACAAAAATGCTGGATGATTGCTAAGACCATAATCTTATCACTGCTTAGACTCCAAATTTGCTTGAATAGAGGTAGAGTCAAGGAAAGTGCTTTGTTAAGGTGACCGGTTAGGGTTAAGGACAAATGCAGCATTAGTTTAAGATTAGCATGCATTAGTAATATGGACAAGAACCCAGCCACTAGGGATGCACAAGCCAGTTCATTTCTTTGTACCGGTCTCAAGCCCATATACATGGGGAGGGTTGCGTCAGGAAGGGCATCCAGCATAAAATTTTGCCAAATCATACATGCAGACAACAGTACAGAAATACATACCGGATTGGTCGAGGCCCAGGTTAACAATGACCGCCACCAGTACTGTTGCCCAACAGGGTGATGGTGGAAATTGGGCTACTGCTTGACCGAAGGAGGAGAAGAGTGGGAAGGCATGCCCGAAGGCAGATAAAGGCTAGGACTGTGATGGTGAGGGTCGGAACATTGAATGTTGGCAGTATGACTGGTATAGGGAGAGAGCTAGCTGATATAATGGACCGAAGGAAGGTTGGTATATTGTGTGTGCAAGAGACCAGATGGAAGTGGAGCAAGGCTAGGTGTATCGAAGGTGGTTTCAAATTGTTTTATCATGATGTGGATGGAAGGAGAAATGGCGTAGGCATTATCCTGAAGGAACAGTATGCTAAGAGTGTTTTGGAGGTGAAAAGAGTGTCGGATAGAGTGATGTTTATGAAGCTGGAAATTGATGGTGTAGTGATGAATGTTGTTAGTGCATATGCTCCACAAGTTGGGTGTGCGATGGTTGAGAAAGAAAAATTTTGGAGTGAGTTGGATGAAGTGGTGATGACTGTACCCAAGGGTGAGAGACTGGTGATTGGAGCAGATTTCAATGGGCATGTTGGTGAAGGGAACAGAGGGGATGAGGAAGTGATGGTTAGGTATGGTGTTAAGCAAAGGAATGCAGAAGGTCAGATGGTGGTGGATTTTGGGAAAAGAATGGACATGGCTGTGATGAATATGTATTTTAACAGGAGGGTGGAGCACAGGGTGACATACAAGAGTGGAGGAAAATGCGCACAGGTGGATTATATCTTATATAGAAGGGCCAGTCTGAAGAAGATTGGAGACTGTAAAGTGGTTGCGGGGGAAAGTGTAGTTAGGCAACATAGGATGATGGTTTGTAGGATGACATTAGTGATCAAGAAGAGGAGGATGAGTGTGAGGGCAGCACCAAGGATCAAATGGTAGAAATTGAAAAAGGGTAATTGTGAGGTGATGTTCAGGGAAGAGTTAAGACAGGCACTGGGTGACAGTGAAGAGTAACCGAATAGCTGGGTAACTACAGCAGAGCTAGTAAGAGAGATGGCTAGAAAGGTGCTTGGTGTGACATCTGGAAAGAGGAAGGAGGACAAGGAGACCTGGTGGTAGAATGAAGAAGTACAGGAGAGTATACATAGAAAGAGGTTGGTGAAGAAGTGGGATTGTCAAAGAGATGAAGAAAGTAGACAAGAGTATAAGGAGATGAGGTGCATGGCAAAGAGAGAGGTGGCAAAGGCTAAGGATAAGGTGTATGAAGAGTTGTATGAAAGGTTGGACACTAAGGATGGAGTAAAGGACCTGTACCGATTGACTAGACAGAGGGACTGAGCTAGTAAAGATGTGCAGCAGGTAAGGGTGATAAAGGATAATGAGGGAAACGTACTCACTAGCGAGGAGAGTGTGTTGAGCAGATGGAAAGAGTACTTTGAGGGGTTGATGAATGAAGAGAATAAGAGCGAGAGAAGGTTGGATGATGTGCGGATAGTGAATCATGACATGCAGTGGATTAGCAAGGAGGAAGTAAGGATAGCTATGAAGAGGATGAAGAACAGAAAGGCTGTTGGTCCAGATGACATACCTGTGGAAGCATGGAGGTGTTTAGGTGAAATGTCTGTGGAGTTTTTAACTAGATTGTTTAATGAAATCTTGGAAAGTGAGAGGATGCCTGAGGAATGGAGAAAATGTGTTTTGGTACTGATTTTTAAGAATAAGTGTGATGTGCAGAGCTGTAGTAACTATAGAGGGATTAAACTGATCAGTCACAGCATGAAGTTATGGGAAAGAGTAGTGGAAGCTAGGTTAAAAAGTGAGGTGATGATTAGTGATCAGCAATATGGTTTCATGCCAGGAAAGAGCACTACAGAAGTGATGTTTGCTCTGAAAGTGTTGATGGAGAAGTACAGAGAAGGTCAGAAGGAGTTGCATTGTGTCTTCGTGGATTTAGAGAAAGCATATGACAGGGTGCCTAGAGAGGAGTTGTGGTATTGTATGAGGAAGTCAGGAGTGTCAGAGAAGTATGTAAGAGTGGTACAGGATATGTACAATGGTAGTGTGACAGCAGTGAGGTCTGCGGTGGGAGTGACAGATGCATTTAAGGTGGAGGTGGGATTACACCAAGGATCAGCTCTGAGCCCTTTCTTATTTGCAATGGTGATGGACAGGTTGACAGACGAGATCAGACAGGAGTCCCCGTGGACTATGATGTTTGCAGATGACATTGTGATTTGTAGTTAGAGTAGGGAACAGGTGGAGGAAATCCTGGAGAGGTGGAAATATGCTCTAGAGAGAAGGGGAATGAAGGTCAGCAGGGCTAAGACAGAATATATGTCTGTGAATGAGAGGGAGGATAGAGGAATGGTGAGGATGCAGGGAGTAGAAGTGGGGAAGGTAGATGAGTTTAAGTACTTGGGATCAACAGTTCAGAGTAATGGTGAGTGTGGAATAGAGGTGAAGAAGAGAGTACAGGCAAGATGGAGTGGGTGGAGAAGAGTGTCAGGAGTGATTTGTGACAGACGAGTACCAGTAAGAGTGAAAGGGAAGGTCTACAAGAGGGTAGTGAGACCAAATATGTTATATGGGTTGGAGACAGTGGCACTGACAAAAAGGCAGGAGTCAGAGCTTGATGTGGCAGAGTTGAAGATGTTAAGATTTGCACTGGGTGTGACAAGGATAGACAGGACTAGGAATAAGTATATTAGAGGGTCAGCCCAGGCTGGAAGATTTGGAAACAAAGCCAGAGAGGCAAGATTACGTTGGTTTGGACATGTGCTAAGGAGGGATGCAGAGTGTATTGGGAAAAAAGATGCTAAGGATGAAGCTGCCAGGTAACAAGAAAAGAGGGAAGCCTAAGATAAGGTTTATGGATGTGGTGAGAGAGGACATGCAGGTCGTTGGTCTGACAGAGCAAGATGCAGAGGACAGGAAGAAATGGAAACACTTGATCTTCTGTGGTGACCCCTAATGGGAGCAGCTGAAAGAAGAAGAAGTAATGTGGACAGGAATAATTTGGCAAACTCCCCATTCCAGCAAACTAATGCATGCTATGACTAGCTAAATGTGTGTGTGTGTGTGTGTGTGTGTGTGTGTGTGTGTGTGTGTGTGTGTGTGTGTGTGTGTGTGTGTGTGTGTGTGTGTGTGTGTGTGCGCATGTGTATACACATACACAAATATATATGTGTATATTCTATGTGGGCAGGAGGCATGTCAGAAATCCTATATATGCATGTACATGTACTTATATATATATATATATATATATATATATATATATATATATATATGTAGATATATATATATATATATATATACAGAGAGAGAGAGAGAGATATTCCAAACAAAGCGAACTGTGACCATTACTATTACATCAGACATTCTCTGACACACTAAAAGCATACACACACAATCTGCAGTATATCCATTCCCTTACATATCCCTTACACTATCTTTAACTAGTAACGGTTTCACAGGCATTCAACTCATACACGTATATCACACAAGATATGACATACATTAACCTTTACTCTTAACCTAACCCACAAAGGCTTTAACACATATACAAACACACACAATCACTCTTTTCTGACAGCACACCAAACACTGTTATACTAATTCTGCAAACACATTTTTTTCTTTTTCAGTATAACTTGAACATGTTTAAGCATCCACTCAAGCAAACATCTACTTGATCAAGCAGACACACTCAATACTATATGATCAAATAGGCACACATGATAAATTGTAAGTCAGCAGACTATCAATATGCATGTATATATATATATATATATATATATATATATATATATATATATATATATATATTTATATATATATACACACACACACACACATAGATATATATTTATATATACATACACACACACACACACACACACACACACACACACACACACACACACACACTGTATGTGTGTATACATACATACACACACACACACACACACACACACACACACACACACACACACACACACACACACTGTATGTGTATATATATATATATATATATATATATATATATATATATATATATATATATGTATAGGGATAGGTAGATATGGTAACAGTTGTAGCAGTCAGAATTGTTGAGCTCTGTTTAGATGACTGGTAATACATCAGTCAAGGCATAATTCACTTCCTGTGGTATATATAAATACACACATACACATATACATATATATATATATATATATATATATATATATATATATATATATATATAAAATTTCTCACATGCTTTCTGCCCTCATAGGCATACACACACACACACACACACACACACACACACACACACACACACACACACACACATTTTATATATATATATATATATATATATATATTTATTTTTTTTGTCTATATTACATGATTGTGGGCGGCCACAGTGGTGCAGCGGTTGGCGTTGCCGCCTCACAGCAAGAGGTTCTCCGGTTTGATTCTCGGCTGGGGTGCCTTCTGTGTGGAGTCTGCATGTCCTCCCTGTGGTCACGTGGGTTTCATCCGGATGCCCCGGTTTCCTCCCACATCCCAAAGCCATGCTGTAGATGGATTGGACACTCTAAATTGGCCCTAGTGTGAGTGTGTGTGCCTTCTGTGGAAGGTTGGGCACCGGGCTCGCAAATCGACACTGTAAAACTCTGCTGCCAATCATGAGTGGTCAGTTGATCCGCTGTGGCAACCCCCTAACCGGGAAAAAGCCGAAAGAAGAAGATATTACATAATTGTATCGAACACCTAAAGGTCGATCTCGAAATATCAAACCCTTAATATCAAAAACAGCTGTTTCCACACAGGGGGAAAAAAGAATTATAAACAGAAATAAAGTGAGATACTTCACCCCCACACCAATCAATGTAGGGGGCTGTGCCCCTCACACACCCCCTAACAAAATATACCAACTCTGAGATCGCTATACAGCAGAGAAAAAACAAAATCAACATAATGGCCAAATGACTCGTTTCCCTGTGTGGAAATGGCCGTTCACAATTTCCAGTCTTCGACATTTTTTGATCAACCTTTAGGTTTTCGATAACCTATGGTTTCGATCACATAATAGGGAACCTCTATATATAGCTGTATATAGATATATGGATCTCATGCATTCTGTTGAAGGGTGTTTCTTCAACAAATGCAGATGGTGTGATTTAATGTTGATGATATGGACACCCAAGTGGTGGAAATGTCAGTGATGTGTAATGTTGAGACAGGAAGGTGGGGCTGGAGTGCTGAGAGTCTTTGAGCTTGAGTATGTGCATTAGGCTTAGGGTTTGGGATGAGTGAAGTATAGGAATTATATGTTTGTGTGTGAGTTTGTATATTTCAGGATTTGGGTCAGGGTTAGATTAGGGGATATTTATAGTGTTGTTTGTGTGTGTTTGTGAATGTTTGTATGTCTTGTGTAGTGGCAGTATTAAGGAAAGTTTTTATGAAGGTAAGGCATAGGATTAGGTTTGAGGGAAGGGGCAGGTTAGGTTAGCACCCATTAATAATGTGGTACACAGTGGGCAGAGCCCCTGTCATTTTAGTAATGGGTGCTAATCCTAACCCTAACATTTCCCCTTCCCCCAACCCTAACCCTTTACCTTACCTTCATAAAAACCTTCTTGTAACACTGACACTATTTAGATGAATTTGAGGCTAGTGTTTTGTGGTTTCTTAGTGTTAATATTGGGAGAGGAAATAGTTTCCTTTTTAATCTATATTTTTTTGTTTTTGGTAATGCATATGTGTGAACACTTTTTGTTGGTGTTTCAATTTGACATTAAATTAGTTCAATCATACACAGCAGAGCCTGATATATATATACATATATATATATATATATATATATATATATATATATATATATGTGTATATATATATATATATATATATATATATATATATATATATATATATATATATATATAGATATATGGATCTACCTGAGAAGGTTGAAAGCTCACAATACCGACAACCAGATGACCGAAACCCTATGACCAACAACCAAAATCTTGACATTGTAAGTAGACCCCCATAACTTTAATATACCATCTCCAAGAGTGCACTACAGTGAAGAAATGGAAATCTTTCCATTCCGCACTATAGTGAGATGCCGGTTCCGCATTCTGAATGTCGGTCACATCGTGTCGGCAATATGGTTGTCGGCATTCTGGACTGTCGGCAATGTCAGGTAGAACTATACATATATATATATATATATATATATATATATATATATATATATATATATATATATATATATATATATGGGTCTACTTTGCCCCATCGAAAATATACTTTTCCGAATTCCAGATACACAAGTCCACTTTAGCAAAAGTGCATGTACATGAAAATGCACTTATACGAAAAACTCTTCAGTGAAGAGCATTTGCTAGTTTCATGATCGTGTGGTGGTGCAGGTGCATTGATTATTATGTGGTGTATGGGAGGGAAACCTTTAATGTGTATATAACTTATTGTTATAATTGCACTACAGTGAGGATAAGGGAATATTCCCTTTTCCCCACTGTAATGCGATCTCAGAGTTAGTATATATAAGAAATGGGGGTGTGGGGTACTGCAATGAGTAAATGCAGTGGGGTTGCCTCCCTGAAGAAATGTGTTGTTAGTGGTTAATTTCTTGTGTCTGTGTTTTGGTAATGTGCATTTCTCGAAAGTGCCTTCTCGTGAAACTGCACTTTCGCTGAAATGGAGTCGGCTTCTTGAGATTCGGTAGATAGATATAGATAGATGTAGGCATAGATATAAATATGGGTAAAATCAATAATGTAGCAAGGGAGTGTCTATAACATGGCATCTACTTAAACATAAGAACAAGGTAAGATATTAAGCTGAATGCTAACATTTTGTAATCCTTGATGAAATGTTAATAGCTGTATCCCGCACCATTTCTTATGTGTGCTGTGGAATTCAGTGCTTTAATTAAGAAGAATGCATGTCTGATTAACAGGATGATATATTTGATATCATATTTTGATAAGAAATGATCTTTCACCCTAAGGTTATGCATCCCATTCACTGAATCAGATACATAGATTTCACACATGGCTGTCATTCCATGTGTGATGCTATCATCATAAATACACATTTTGTATATGTTATATCAAACAACAGAAAATGCTGTTATTATGAGCATGCATGCATGAAATTGAATCTTGCTTCTTGGGATATACAGATGTAAATATTTTCCCAAATGTTATCAGCACTGTAATTTAAGAAAATCATTTGTTGAGATACACTATTATGACTATGCTGTCCCATCTCTAAGGTTGATTTTTGCTTTGATGTGTGGTCATTTGTGACGTACATGTCAAGTGACAGCACAACTGTTGAGTTCTGGATTCTCACAGATGGCATGCTAAAAATTCATTGTCTGAAATGCTGAACATATGTAATGTTTCAAGGAAGTGAGTGCCAAATAAAATGCAGTTAGAGGAGTGACAGCTTACAGTATTGCTGATCTAAGCTTTTGGAACACTCGTCCTGTAGAACTGAAATGGCATTTACTCCAATGTGAACATGACATATACACAGCAAAAAAAGCACTGTAAGCAACAAATCATCTTTATCAATGATATGTATCCTTTAGATTATTGCAAGACATGTTAGTTAAATAAGCTCTGACAGCTTGGCAATACAAGATTGTTAAGCCAAACAGATGCTGATAAACCTCCTCTTGTTGCTACGCATTTGGTTTCTTCTGCATGCATATGAATATTCTTAGACTCTGAAGAACTGTAAAGAGAATTTCTTCTTGACCAATATATAGAAATGAAAGTTATAAGTTTACTAAGTTAATATTTTAATGATATTAAATTTCATCTGGAACCATACAAAGATTATTATATGCCCCTTTAAAAATTTATCCAAATGTTTATATAGTACTAAAGTACTAACGTTTCTATAAACATCTGGAATGCATATGAGATGCCTTGTTCAATCTCTCTATGTTCTCTCATTTATATTGTAAGAGATTATCGCTTCCTTTGTTCCATATTTTTTTATTTGATTAACAATGAAACATGGGTTATTAGTTATGGGTAGGGTAACTAAAACAATTATTCCTGCATTTTTCTGGATCTACTATGATTCATTTTGTTTAATCTATCTGGCAGCTAATTAACTCTCAAGAAATTGTCTCACTCTCAAAATATCACATTCGCAAATAAGCAACACTACAAAGTCACACAACTCTTCTTTGCAGGGGCCATTTCCCCTGCACCCAGACAACAGGGCTGTGTCCACCTCTCTTTCTCTCTCTCTCTCTCTGTGTAAGTGTCCACCTCTCTTTCTGTGTGTGTGTGTGTGTGTGTGTGTGTGTGTGTGTGTGTGTGTGTGTGTGTGTGTGTGTGTGTGTGTGTGCGTGTGTTTGCGTGTGTGTGTGTGTGTGTGTGTGTATATATATATATATATATATATATATATATATATATATATATATATATATATATATATATATATATATATATATACAGAGAGAGAGAGAAAGAGAGAGAGCAAGACTTGTGACCCTTCAAAGGTATGTAAATTTGTTACACTTAAAGAGGCCTTGTCCCACCTGGATGGCACTGATATCAGTAAGAGATGGGAAAAACGGCAGGGTGTTATCTATAAAATGGTGATATCTATCTTTGGGAAGAAGATATTCAGGTGTGCTGATTGGTTTGAAGCCTACACTGAAGTGCATACAGGTCCTTGCCTAATGAGGAGAACTTGCAGACACTCTGGTGTGGTCGGAGTCGAGTGCAGCAGGTAGCTCTTTGGTGTGCTAATGATTATTGGTTCAAACTTTGCTTCAGGATTCAGCAGGCTGTAGACATTGGTAACATGCAAGGAACGTGTGATGGGATTAAGCATGCCATAGCTCCATCTCAAATAATGATTGCCTCACATAAGTTGCATACAAGTGAGGTCTTAATGGATAGAACCAAGCAGATGGAATTCTAGGTATAATACTACTTGCAGCTGTATACCAGAGAAATCATAATAATAGAGACAGCATTGAAGGCCACTGAGCCTGTGCCGGCCATGATTGAATTCAGTGATGAGACCCCACCTTGGAGGAACTCAAAGACATGGTCAAAGCACTGTTTTCTGCAAAAAAAAAAAAAAAAAAAAAATTGGGAAACATGGTATTCCTCAGAAATCCTCAAATGTGCCACTGGTACCCTAATTGCAGACCTGCATGCAATCCTTTGACAATTCTGGAGAGAAGACAGTGTACTGTAAGATATTAAGGATGCTAACATCATTACTATCTATATGAACAAGGCTGACAAAAGTGATTGTAAAAATTATCATAGAATCTCTCTTCTCAGTACACTCCTGAAGTTGTTTGCATGTGCTATCCTGAAGATACTCCATGTTCTTGCAAAGAAAGAGACTACCCTGTGTCTCAGTGTTGGTTCAGAACTGAACAGTCCACCATATACTGTTAAGAGAAAAAGTTTTAAAACATATTGTTATTTGTCTTTTTCCTCTTCTTGCAAAGTGAACATGCTATTTGTTGGGATATGCCTATCGAAGATGGGCCTCATCTGTGAACAAAGTGCAGCATTGCTTATGAACCTCAATAATAACTGTTTTCTGCTTTTCAGAATAAAGAGATTTGGTTATAGCTTAGTGAAGACTGGGTTAAGGACGCACGGCCGAGTAAGAGTTAATTTACTGAAGCAGGCTGTGTGTCCTGGAAAATTTGAGCTACCATTGTTGAACTGAACATTCTGTACTTCTTGAACATTCTGTACTAACTGTTGGTTTGAGGTGATTTGTGATAAACATATTTATCACAGGTGTTTTTCATAGCCAACTGTCAACGGTCAGAAATGTAACAAAAAGTTGTTTTGCTTGCAGTATAAAAGTTGATATCAGTAAACAAGTTGACCAGAGGAGATCATCTTGGCCAACATGCTGTGTAATCTGGTTAGCTGCTAATAAAGAAGTTTTTCATCACCTGAGGCAGATGTGACTCGTTTGAATTTTTCTTCTGACATTTTGGTCCTTCGGACCGGAAACCTCTACGAAGATACGGATCAGACTGACAGAGAGACCGAAAAACCTGTGCAGGTGAGGGTTTCTCATCTTAAAATTCCCTCGACTGAAAGCCCTCCGACTGATTTGTCATTGAGAGGGGGCCGGCTGCTCTCTGATCACTATCTGAGGGATGGTTTCTGAACCAAAAGGGGAAACGGAGTCTTATCTGGTTCAGGTAGGATGAAAACTAAATTTTCTTTTAATTTAATTTAATCTTGTCGACAAGGGTTTTACTTTTAGTTAAGGGTGGGTAGGATTAGTTGTTAAGATCCTTTTGTTAAGATCACCCATTAAGATAGCCCCATTTTATAATAAGCCCTGTAAAATAACTTTGATACAGTCCTAAAATAAGAAATCTAGGGGAAACACGGGTTCGAGTTGCTGCAAGTGTAAGAGTGATGTCTGTTTAAATGTTGATGCTAAGTATATGAAAGGTTTAAACGAAAATAATGTTAAATTTTTGAAAAAGTGGAAGTTGAAATATGATTTTGATGATACCCTGAATAAGAATGCCTGTGAAAACTTGGTTAGAGATTTGAAAAAAGATGCGGGAACTAGAACTAAAAAGCAAAGACAATTGGGATTTCCCCAAGCACAAAAATGGTTAGAAGAAGCAAATAAATGAGCTATAAAAGAAAAACAGTGCCAGAAAAAAGAAAAAAATAAATCAAAAGAGATCACTGGTGCCAAGTGGAAAAGTAGCTTTATTTTTAGATAAGGAGGATGAGCATACAGTTTGTGCGGTACAAGGGCAGGCAACTGCCCCACCGTATGGGGAAATTGCTGCTGCCATACTGGCGGAACCTCCTCAATATCAGTCTGAAGATGTGGGATCTGTACAGCAGGGTGGGTTATTGGCTGCTAAAGGAAATGTTGTGACCTCTCCAATTTACCCGCAAATTCCCATAGTACTCAAGGTTGCTTTGCAACAGGTAGACCAACCTATGCAGTTAAGGTCAGGACCAGCAGGGCAAGGACGTTGGGCCATTAAACTTTCTGACTACTCAGAAGCTCTTCCCTTAATACAAGTTGCAAACCCACAAGCAGGGGATGTTGGACAAGAGCCAACTATTTTAGTTTATCGTCCCTGGGCTAGAGAGGATATAAAACAAGCTACAGATGGTATTCCTCATCCCAAGGTTAATTTTCAAAAGTTTTCTGAGGACATAGTTGGTATGCATTTAAGTTATCATCTAAATGGTTTAGAAGTAGAACAAGTAGTGCGACAAATCCTGGGTCCAGATTGGCACTTAGTTTGTGGTACTTGGACATGTAAGGCAGATGACCGCACTACATTAAAGCATAATTCTGGGGTGTTAGACACGTGAGTCACTGATCTGTTAAAGAGAATTTCTGATAAGTGGCGTCCAAGAGCAGATTGGACAGTAATAAATCAGTGCATCCAAAATGATGATGAATCTGTAGATCACTATATTGTAAGATTGACAGAAGTGTTCAATAACCATTGTGGAATGATGATTCCGCAGGATCAGACCAATGATAGTCCGTATGAACAGCAATTGAAAAATGCTTTTCTTAAGGGTTGTAGGGCTCCAATAAGTAGTTTTATAACTAAGCATATGGTAGATCATAGAACATGTAGACTGCAACCTTTGTTTGAATATGCATGGCATGCTGAGCGACATTTCAATTTAAAAAAGAAAGTACAAGTGTTAGCAGTAGGGGATGATGGTGGTATATTCTTGGTACAGGACCAAAGGGGGCAAGGGCACCATGGTGGCGTAAAAAAACGTGGGGGCCCGAAATGGGACACGTTAAATAAACCAGGTGGACATTCAGAGGAATATGAGGGGAGGTTAAAACGTGGAGAATGTTTTAAGTGCGGTAGATGTGGGCACTTCGCTGCCGACTGTGAAGAGTGGCAACACCCCCCACAGCTTACGAACAAGGGCTCCGCATGACTATATGATAGTAAAGGAAGGCGTCAAATTCATTATCGTGATTATTGTAGAAAAGAAGAAAGTGAGAATGATTGTGATGATGATGAGGCAGACACTTTCTGCGATGAATGTCAGAACACTCAGAAGGAAGGGTGGGATTGTGACTGTGAAGTCATAAACCTGGAAAATGTGGGTATTGCTATGCATCTAGATCAAAAACCCATGATAGAGTTTTTGGTTGAGGGACAGAAAGTGGAGTTTTTATGTGATTCAGGTGCATCGTGTACACTTTTGGGTCCAGCAGTTCTGCCTCCGAACTGCGAAACAGATGTTTGTCCTTGTGAAAGCGGCAAACGGGAAAATCTATAAGGAACCACTGTCTCATCCTCTATTGTTCACAGATCCGCAAACAAACCAAACTGTTAGGTGTAGGGTAATTATATCGAAAGTTTGTCCAGTTAATTTGCTGGGAAGAGATTTGATGCATTAGTTTGGAATAGCGGCAATTCCCACACCTAAAGGCATTGAGGCAAAAAGGTTAGCGGATGGCTTGGTGGTACATGGAGTACAAGACTTGTTTTACTGGTATAGCCAGGACTTGATTTCAAATGGGCCGGGGAGGGTTGATACAGATTTGATCAACCTAGCTTTAAGTAAATCTAGGAGCAGGTCACCGCAGGTTGCAGCGCACTTACATTGTACAATGTTCTACAGAAAGGCTCCTGGTCCGGATAAAGACTTTGAAAAAGAATTCTTTAAGCACAAACATGCAAGGATAATTTTGAATGATATGTTTTGGGATACACAAGGTAATACAGTAGTGACCTGTACTTTGACCAAGGAAATGAGTTCTTTATATCACTCAGGTTATAGCCCACATATTTCAATTACTAAAGCGGTGAGGACACATTGGGTAGATTTGGCGAAAAAGTTAACGAATTGGGACACAATGTCTGAAAGTCAATTGAAGGATCAACAGATCCAGGTACAAAGATTAAATTGGGTGACTTGGGCACAACCAAGCGTGCACCTCAGGGATGACAAAACAGAAATGGCATGACAAATCCTCCTAACTCAAGAGGAAGATAGTGCATTAAGTGCCTTACCTGTAGATTTATGGTCAAAAGGTAAAGGGGATGTGGAACTGATGAAAACAGCAGGTGAAGTTTGTATAACTCCAAAGTCAGGTTTTAGACCTCGTAAGCACCAATACCCGCTAAGTAAACAAGCAGAGGAAGGAATGAAGCCAGTTATTGAGCAGCTAAAACAGGTAGGAATTCTTGTTGAATGCCCAGATTTGCCTTGCAATACTCCGTTGTTTCCTGTAAAGAAACCGGATGGGTCATGGAGGTTGGTTCAGGATTTACAAGCAGTTAATTTGGCTGTGATCCCAAGAGCACCGATGGTCCCTGACCCCTATACATTACTTAATGATTTACTACCTCAACAAAGATATTTTTCTATCATAGATATAAGCAATGCTTTTTTCTCCATACCACTACATAAGGAGAGTAGATTGTGGTTTGCATTCACTTATCAAGGTAAAAGATACACCTACACCAGATTGCCACAGGGTTATTGTGAGAGTCCGACAATATTCGCACAAGAAATGGCTGCGAATTTAGCTCAGTTTGTTCCCCCAGAGGAAAGCCAGGTTCTGTTGTATGTAGATGATATTTTGTTGGCCTCACCCATGCAGGAAAGTTGTAAAAGGGATACCCTTGCCCTTCTTAATTTTTTAGCTGAGCAAGGACATAAGGTAAATAAAGAAAAGTTACAATTGTGGAAAGCACAAGTAAAGTACTTGGGTTATTTAATTTCACAGGCAGGTAGACAATTGGAGAACAAAAGAAAACAAGCAATTCTTGAGGCACCTATGCCCACAACTAAGCGGGAGATGATGTCCTTTTTAGGTGTGACTAATTTTTGTAGAAGTTGGATCCCTAACTATGCTGAGGAAGTAGAGCCATTGACCGCACTAATCTATGACACTCCCATGGCAGCTAAAAATAATATACAGTGGACAAATACGGCAATACAGGCATTTAATAGAATTAAGCAATTGATAGCAGGATCCTCTGTTTTGGGTTTTCCGAACTATTCTAAGCCGTTTATACAAATGGTTGATTGTAAGGGAGGATATATGACTTTGGTTCTGGTACAAGTACATGGGGATAAACAGAGACCGATAGCTTTCTACTCCTCCAGATTAGTTCCTGTTGCAAGGGCATTGCCGCATTGTGTTCAAGCTGTAGTGGCAGCCGCCATGGCAGTACAAGCCTCAGCATCATTAGTTTTGTTTCACCCATTACAATTGCGGGTTCCACATTCAGTAGCTACTATACTTTTGCAAGATAAGATAACCTTTTTATCTCCTAGTCAACATTTGTCATGTATGACAGTGCTGCTAACACAGCCTCATATGACCATAGAAAGATGTACTACTCTTAATCCAGCGACACTTTTGCCGACTCCAGAAGAAGGTACTCCACACGTTTGTTTAGAGAGCATTCATGACAAAGTGCTTCCCCAACCAGATTTAATGAATATTCCGTTGGCAGATTCTGATCTCGTTTTGTTTGTAGATGGATCAGCAAAGAAAGACACTGTAGGAAAAACACTAGTAGGGTATGCTGTCACCACAGAAACTGAAGTTTTGGAGGCAAAAGGATTGTCAAACATTTATTCTGCACAAGCAGCTGAGTTGGTGGCTTTGACTCGAGCTTGTACCTTAGGGGAGGGTAAAAAAGTGACAATTTATACAGATAGTCAACATGCTTTCTCCACTGTGCATGTTTTCGCTCAACAATGGAAGAATAGGGGAATGGTTACTGCGACAGGTAAACCAATAAATCACAGAGATTTAATTTTACAGTTGTTAGATGCAGTGCAACTACCACTTCAGATAGCGATATGTAAATGTTCTGCACATACCAACAGAAAAGATCCTGTCTCCAGGGGAAATGCACTTGCTGATATGGTTGCAAAAAAGGCAGCTCAAGAAAATGATTTGCTTTTACATGACAATGATTTAGAGCACGGACACCTCTTAGACTTAGAAACACTAAAAGTAATGCAAACATTGACAACACAGAAGTAAAAATGTCGTTGGGTAAAATATGGTATCACTCAACAGGATGGGTTGTATAGGGCATCAGATGGGAAAATGGTATTACCCTCAAACCTTTTTAGGTATGCGGCATTGGTTAGCCATGGACCTGCTCATGTAGGAGTACAGACGATGATTCAAATAGTCTCTAAGGTGTTTTGGTATAAAGGGTTTTCAACTTATGCAAAGCAATTCTGTTTATCTTGTTTATTATGTGCAAAGTATCATGCTCAGGGCGGAGTTAAAAAGTCTCAGCAGGCATTCCCCACCCCTCCATATCCATTCCACACACTCTGTATGGACTTTATTGAATTGACATCCTCAGAAGGAAAAAGGTTCTATTTAGTCATTATTGATGCTTTTTCTAAATGGGTAGAAGCTATTCCAGTAAAGCACCCGAATGCACAAACAGTAGCAAAGCTTTTGACTACAGAAATAATTCCCCGATTTGGTTTACCAAGATGCATTTACAGTGATAATGGGTATCATTTTGTTAACCAGATTGTTCAGAAGTTGGGTCAAGTGTTTCAAATTGATCTCAAGTATCATTGTGCTTACCATCCCCAGTTAGCTGGGCTGGTGGAAAGACACAACGGTGTCTTGAAGAGTAAGCTCTGCAAACTGATGGCAGAAACACATAGATCATGGACTGCGTGCCTTCCTTTGGCACTCCTGTATATGCGAATCTCACCTTCCTACAAAGGACTTACACCATTTGAACTTTTGTTTGGGAGACCATATTACGTCACTCAGTGGCAAGGATTGTTGCCAGTGGAACGTGAGGGGGGTGAGGATCTAGCGGATTATATGAAGAAGCTGCAAAATGTCAAATCTCTTGTAACCAATGACTCCTTTGCAGATTCCAGAAATGAAACCTTGTTAAGCGTGGCACCCGGGGACTGGGTGTGGATCCGAATTGTGAAGAGAAATAATTGGTCATCCCCCAGGTGGGAAGGTCCATACCAAGTACTTATCTCGACACCTATGGCTGTAAAGATCGCTGAGAGGACTTTGTAGATTCATATCACCCACTGTAAAAAACTCAAGACTCTTCCTTCTGCCATTGATATTGGTCAAACCCCACCAGACCTCTGAGTGCAAAGTCTGGCTACAAAGGGGGATTAGCCCAATAGGGGTTAGTTTGTCTCAAACCCAGTGAAGAAACCAATGGCACGAGGTAGTCCTTAGGGAGGATGGCCACGTTCAACTGGTACTTGAACTGTTACATGATGATGATTTTGGTGGCGAAAGTAAATATGTCCATACGAGAAGGAACAGTTGCAAGAGAAAAAGGAATGGTGGTGCTGCAAGCGCAAACAGGTGTTATTTCTGTGTTTAAAGTGAAACTTTGTGAAGGAATTTTGGACTGTTCTAAATGGAACAATGATAATTTCTTGACTCATGCAAAATACTTGTGCAATAGAGACTGTACGTCCTGGTCAAATGTTTGGTGGTCAACAGATGTGAATGGATGGGAAACAAGTGATGCAGTGATACCAGAGAAAGATAAAAGCAGGCAACAAAGAATAAAAATTGCACATTTCCAAGGTACCAAAGTAATTGCTATAACATTGTGTCACCACAAGAAAGTGATTCAGGAGTTTATGGAATCGGAGTGTCTCTTCCAATTGGAACTGATCCTTTGGGGACCCTCCAACTTAAAGTACAAAGCCTTAAAAATGCTACAAGTAAAGCAGATTTTGCCTTCACAAAAGAAGAATAATTGTTACTCTAGACGGGATTCGTACACCATAATGAATGGTTATCTTGGGTTAGATATAGTACCCGAGAGGCACATCATGAGAACTGTGTTTCTTGTGCTGAAGGTAAAGAGCAATTAGCGACAGTCCCATTGATGCGAGATGAAGGTAACCTAACGTGTCTGTTAAAATTATTCTTCAACAAAACTGAAGATAAATGCAAAAATGAAACTCAGCGTTTTCCAGTCATAAGCAAAGTTGAGAAACCACCTGCAGCGATTTCCTATCCAGGTTCGTATATGTGCATTTCTAGAGATGGCACAGGGAAAAATTATGGTAATATGGGACAGAACTATTGCAATGTTACTGTGAATGGCAATGAAAATCCATTTCTGGAGAACCAAACTCACAGTTTTGCAGACGTATGGTGGTTATGTGGAGACAACAAACTCAGATCAAGGCTTAAGATTCCCTGGAAGGGAAATTGCGCACTTGTAAAGTTAATTCTGCCAGTCTACATTTTCTCAGTTCCAGCAAGCAATTTTGTAAGAGAACCTGAAATAAAGCCGAAGTGGTTGAGTAGGAGAAAAAGAGAGGCACCCAAGCAATCCTTCGATAACGGTGTCTACATCGATAGCATTGGTGTACCAAGAGGCGTACCTGATGAATGCAAAGCAATAAACCAAATAGCAGCTGGTTTTACATCCATCTTTGTCTGGATTCAACCTAATAAGAATGTGGACTGGATCAACTACATTTACTATAACCAGCAGCGTTTTGTGAACTATACCAAAGATGCATTGAAAGGAATTGCTGAACAACTGCAGGCCACTTCGCAGGTGGCATGGCAGAATTGAATTGCATTGGATATGCTCCTGGCCAAAGAAGGAGGAGTTTGCAGGATGTTTGGGACTTTCTGTTGTACATATATTCCAAACAACACTGCGCCTGATGGAAGTATCACTCGAGCTTTGAAAAGTTTGGAGATGTTATCCGAAGAATTGGCAGAGAACTCTGGGGTAAGTAATCCCTTTACAGACTTTCTACAAGCGTGGTTTGGAAAATGGAGTCATCTCATCAGCAGTTTCCTGATGTCCGTTGGAGTCGCTGTGGCTATCGTGGTGGTATGTGGTTGTTGTTGTATACCCTGTATCAGAGGTCTTCTACAAAGGCTGGTTGATACTGCTGTTATGAAGACGATGTACCAGCAATTGAAACAGACTGGTGAAAGTGAATACATTCAAATGTGACTTTTTGCAAATGTTTTTGAAGTTTAAAAATTTGTCTTGCCAATGAAGTAATGTATGCAAAGAAAAACTTAGTTTTTACCATATATTGCTGAAATAAAAAGACAAACAAAAGTGTTTCCAGGGGGGAAATGTTAAGAGAAAAAGTTTTAAAACATACTGTTATTTGTCTTTTTCCTCTTCTTGCAAAATGAACATGCTATTTGTTGGGATATGCCTATCAAAGATGGGCCTCATCTGTGAACAAAGTGCAGCATTGCTTATGAACCTGAATAATAACTGTTTTCTGCTTTTCAGAATAAAGAGATTTGGTTATAGCTTAGTGAAGCCTGGGATAAGGACGCACGGCCGAGTAAGAGTTAATTTACTGAAGCAGGCTGTGTGTCCTGGAAAATTTGAGCTACCATTGTTGAACTGAACATTCTGTACTTCTTGAACATTCTGTACTAACTGTTGGTTTGAGGTGATTTGTGATAAACATGTTTATCACAGGTGTTTTTCAAGCCAGCTGTCAACGGTCAGAAATGTAACAAAAAGTTGTTTTGCTTGCAGTATAAAAGTTGATGTCAGTAAACAAGTTGACCAGAGGAGATCATCTTGGCCAACATGCTGTGTAATCTGGTTAGCTGCTAATAAAGAAGTTTTTCATCACCCAAGGCAGATGTGACTCATTTGAATTTTTCTTCTGACATATACATTGTTTTTTTTTTTCTGTTAGGCAACTATAAGAAAAGTGCAGGGAACAGAACAGACTTCTGGATATTGCCTTCATTGACCTGACCAAGGCATTCAGTTTCATTAGTAGGAAAGGTTTGTTCATGATTCTGACTAAGATTGGCTGTCCCACAACATTGCATTATCAGGGCCTTCCATGAAGGCATGAAGGGGACTATCATGTACAACTGACCCATATCTGCACCTTTCAAGATTCTCAGAGGAGTGAAACAGGGTTGTGCATTGGCTCCAACATTGTTTGGCATCTTTTCAGTTCTGCTGAAATTTGCTTTCAAAACTGCTACCTAGTGCATCCTTCTTTGAATCAGAATGGATGGCAACCACTTCAAAGATCAGGGTTCTTAAGAAGTTGAGGGAGTACCTTTTTGGTAAAGATCCAGCTATTTCTGTTCATAATCAGCAGGACTTCTGTCACTTATGACTCACTTTGCAGACAAATGTATGGAATGTAGCCTCACAATCAGTATGAAGAAGACCCAAGTGATGGTCCAAAATATGGGCAATGAGCCATTTATCAGGGTTAGTGACTACAAGCTGGAGGTCATTCATGAGTTTCTGGACCTAGTCCCAACAATCTCAAACAACTTGCCGCTTAATAGCGAGATCAACAAGCACACTGGAAAAGCTGACACAATGATTTCCAGGCTGATGAAAAGAGTATAAGTTCATTGTGCACACCAAGATGCTGGTTTGTATAGCCTGTGATTTGAGCAGACTACTGTATGCCAGTGAACATGGACTTTGCACTCGGAACAAGAGCAGTGGCTGAACACATTCCACATGTGTTGTTTCAGACACTCATGGCATGTCAAGATTATCAACACTGCAGTGCTTGAGTTGATGGGCACTGGGTGATGTCTCACACATTACAGATAGCTGAATAGTGAAAGACCTAATTTTTGGAGAACAAAAGGTTGACCCAAATCACACTACAGGAACATGTCCAAGCATGACTTCAGTACTCTCTCCATCAGTGTGAGCACCTTCCATTCTCTCACCTCAGACATATATGCCTGGAAACAGAAAGTGAAGGTAGTTCTTGCTATGTATGAAACTACCTTGGCAAAAGGAATGGAGTAGAAGAGAGAACTCAGGATGATCCTTGCCCATATTACCAGACAGACATCTGCCTACTGCTGCTCAGAGTATGAAAAGGAATTGCCACTCCTGGATCAGATTGCACAACCACCGAAGACACTGCTGGAATCAGTCTAACAAGAGCACAAACCCATGATCCTTTGAGATCGGAGGATGCCTACGATGCCTATGATTATATATGTCAACTCAACTCTAAGGATGAACAAACTTGTAGAAAATGGGATAAGTGGGAAACAAAAACAGAAGTCACTTATTCTGTCTTCTCTGAGTCTAGCAGAATATAGTGGAATCAGCCAGATATGAAGTTCAGAAGTACTGAGCACAGCAACTCCATGTCCTTCCTGTGGTGACACAGCGAAATCATTTAAAATCTCTTTTATTAATTGTTTCAAGACAATTAAAAAGGAGGAATGTCTTTCAAAAATTAAAAAGCTGAATCACTTAAGGAAAATAAAGAACATAAGCAGCTTCACCTCCCCCACCCTTTCCAACACAGCCACTACTTAAATTGTACAGAAAATAATATTACAAAACACATTGTACAATAATACAATACAGCTTGCATTCGAAATAATTTCAGACATGTTACCAACATTGTCGCCATAAAACTGACTGCACAAACAACTGTGAAAAATATATACTGGATACTCTCCATGGAAGGGGCCTGCAAACAAGAAACTTTGGGGATCCTGAGAAAATATAACACACATAAGAAGAAGTTTTTGCCAGGAAATAAAAAAAAAAGTTCTACAATTTGAGCTGTTTGTCAGTGTGTCTTGAAGGTCTCTGCTGTTTAGGTAAGTTTTTATTGAGGACTCCTGCATAGGTGGGTGTGTATTGTGCTTGGCTTTGTGATGTAGGTGGTGTGGTGTTTGTGCTGACAGCCTCCACTTTGTCAGGAGAACTGACTATGGCTTGAGAGAGCATGGATTCCAGGTTACAGATGTAGATGCATTTCTTGCAAGTAGAAGAAGTATGTGCTAGAAGACGGTTGTCAGTAAACATGAGGCAGTTGCTATACTGTCTCAGTATGCCCATGTCAATCAGGCTGGCAGGAGAAAGGGATGATAATTGTTTAGACATAGTGTTCCGAATACTTGGGCAGCCTTTTGAGAGAGGGCTTTGATAAGGGGTTGTCCATAAGGGTGTAGACCACAAAAACCTTAAATATAAAGTAACTGGCCTGAAGCACAAGTGCTAAAACCAAAAATAAGATGCTTAGAATAATAGATTAGTCAGGCTACTAACAAGCAGTAATAAATGCAGCAGAATAAAAGCACTTGAACACTTAAGAGCATGTAGCAAAAATAAGGTAATAAAGTAGGAAGACTATATATATAAATATATTATATATATATATATATATATATATATATATATATATATATATATATATATATATATATATATACACACATATATATGGATGTCAATTATTTCTTTGTTGATCATTTTGGGTGACAGGTGGAAATGCTGTATTTTTCAATCAGATATCCATTGTATTGAAAGGATGTTTTGTCGGGTGTCAGTTTATTGAATCAGGTAAGTGAGATTTGTAGTAATTTTGTGTGTGTGTGTGTGTGTGTGTGTGTGTGTGTGTGTGTGTGTGTGTGTGTGTGTGTGCTTGCGTGACTTTTGTCTAGGTTAAGGTTAGAGTAAGGGTTAGGTAAGTGGGTAAATTAAGTGTGTGTGTGTGTGATTGTGTTTACGGTTAGGAGATAGATTTAATGTATGCATAGTGTGTGTGTGTGTGTGTGTGTGTGTGTGTGTGTGTGTGTGTGTGTGTGTGTGTGTGTGTGTGTGTGTGTGTGTGTGCTTGTGTGACATTTGTCTAGGTTAAGGTTAGAGTAAGGGTTAGGTAAGTGGGTAAATTAAGTGTGTGTGTGTGATTGTGTTTATGGTTAGGAGATAGATTTAATGTATGCATAGTGTGTGTGTGTGTGTGTGTGTGTGTGTGTGTGTGTGTGTGTGTGTGTGTGTGTGTGTGTGTGTGTGTGTATGTGTGTGTGTGTGCGCACGTGTGTGTGCTCGTGGGTGCACGTGTGTGTGTGTGCGTGTGTGTGTGCGTGTGTGTGTGTGTAATGAGTATTTGGTCTGCATTATGCAGTGATAGTCTTATAAGAATTTTTGTTTTTTAGTTTGACACAGGTTAGGGTTAGCACACATTGCTTAGGTAGAGCAGGAGGAGTAGAGCTCCATACTGTCCACAAACAGTTAGAAAAGCTGGTCAAGTAGTGCCTTGAATACAATTCCCTGAGAATAATTAAAAAGATGTAAATCAGTCCTTATTAAAATCAACTGCCCCCCCATGTGATTGAAATACCCATGAAATGAAGGCTTCAGCCTAGCCCAGGTTAACACCTTCAGACATAGTTTGTAAACTGTATCTGTTGACTACGGTAAATGCAATTAAAATTTCCCACCCAGAATACATGGTGAGTCAGCTATTTGCAAATGTAGCTTAAAATGTCCTCTTGGTGTTGTTAGCCTAGTGGTCACCTATGAGCCTATATGTCAAGTTCCAAAGACTTGCTCTGATGAATAAAAATGACTTCCTGTAAAATGTTCATAGGTTCATAGGTTCATAGGTTCATACTAGGCTATCTACCCAAGGGCATTTATAAGCCTAGCTCAGAGTTTTGTGGCTTTCGCCACCCCTTTAGTTTGGAGGATACTATGCCCATTATTTTGCTGTGCCTCTGTCAAGCAGTGACACTGAGATAATCCCTGGGGTGTATCTGCGATCTCCCATCCATTGGTCAAGATTTCTCTTGAACAAAGCCAGCGAGGTGCTCTGCCTTACATGTACCGGGATTTTGTTCCACAGCATAGGGAGTCTCTGGGTGATGAATCTGTCCCTTAAATAGATTATAGGTTCATAGGTTAGTACTAGGCTAACTGCCCTTGCGAGCCATTTTCAGCCTAGCCAATTATCCCCTGTGAGATTCAAACCCTGTACCTTGTGTTTGTAAGGCAAATGTGTTTGTAAGGCAAACACCTTAACCATTAGGCCACCCTCCTAATGTATGTCTGAATGGTGGGTCAAGCAATTAAATCCACAAACAAGCATTCAGACCATGAGTCTGAACAATCATTATCACCCCACAAAGGTTCAAAATTGCCACTGACCTTCTGAATGTCTAAAACAAATATAATATCAGGAAAATGACTGGTATCACAGTAATGTGGTGCTGTATGAAAAGTTTTAGACTTGATAGTGTGGGTCTCCAAACAAGGAAAATGTATGTGTAGTTATACACAACTAATAGCAAACATTAAGACTTAATGTCTTACATTTAAATTGCATTTGGGGACAAGCTGTACCCAGTGATAAAGAAGAGGATATAGCCCTCACACTCTGATAATTACCCATATTCTGACTCCATCATCAATGTACCTAAAAGAAAAGAGAATTCCCCAAGGCACAGGAATGGCTGACTTAGTACATATTTCCTTGTAATCATACATAACTTTTGACATTTCTGTGACTCATACTTATCGTCTTCAAACATGTAATGGAAACCCTTGCAAAATATATACATTCTTTTGCACATTAATTAAGCTGTTAACATCAATGGACAAAAAAAAGAAAACTCATCTAGTGTCATCAGGTGTAGTCCCTATAACTTGACCAAACTTCTTATGCTGCTTCCGTCTTAAAGCCCCCCACCCACACCCGATGAGTAGAAGTAGAAAGAGCTAAGGGCATAACATAACTGAACATAAACACCAGAGTTACAGTCCATAGTTTGCTGATCAGAAACCAGAACTCTATACTAATATTTCCATGTAACAAGGTTACACTCCAGGGAAAATATCAAGAAGGCATCGAAGTGCCCACATTAACAACTGCTGACTGCATCTCCACATCAGAAGTAAAACAAATTTGATCAGGTAGTGGGGAGGATTTAGAAGAAACTGTTAGTTACAGCAGCAGTGGCAACTTAAAGGAGAGGATGACCACATTCCTAAGAGGAACCCCCCCCCCCCACAAACTGCAGCAGATTATATACATTCTGAAGGAAAAGGAGGATCTGGATCATGGACAGATCAAGGACGTGTACAGAAGCAGAAGAAATGGTAGAGAAATTATCATGTTCTGCTGATATAGTCACTACACACACACACACACACACACACACACACACACACACACACACACACACACACACACACATTTCAATACCAACTATATAATTTTTCAGTATGAGCTGAATAGCCACATGTTTTTTTTTTTTTTTAAACAAACTACTAAATAGGAAAAAAGCTCTGCAAATATCAGGATTTAAGATTCTCAGTGTCCCCGGAAACCTTTAACAACTACAGAATTAGAGAAGTGACCAAGTTTGTTATCTTGTGCAGTAAGATCAACAAATACTTCTCAACTTCCAGTCCAAATTTCCCATAAGTCCCCACTCTGCTTAATACCTTAAGGCAGAGCTGTAACTAAGATAGCGTGAGTAGAATGGGTGCAAGCTGTTATATGCAAGATAGGCGGGGGAAGATGGTACTGATGTGCAATACCAGATTGTCCCTTGAGGTTTCGTAAATAAACATTAATAATGTAGTCATGGTAGAAGTGCTGAAGCACTCAGTGTGCAGATGTGTGGTAGTAATTATACCAAGCTGCTTGTTACTATTCTGACAAGCAGCTTGCTACAGTTACAAGCAGTAGTACAAAGCTTTTTATATTTTTCATTGCTCCTCTATTTGATTTGAGGGGGATCTGTTTAAGAAACTGCATATGATGCCAGATGACTTAGCAATGGTTCTGTCTTTACTAACCTAGTGAAGTAGTAACAAAGCCTGCTTCATATTGACAACAGGTAAAATATCAGTCTGAAGTTGCAAAAATGCTTTCTTCTGGCATTGCCACCTAAATTTCAGTATCAGAATATCTTTCCAAGGTGTAACATCACCCTTGTGAATAAATATCCCACAAAATGTTGAGCCAAAGCAAAAGATTCAAAGCTTACATCTGTGAAACATACAATTCCCAAATGAATTGTGTGTGTATCTCTAGCTGAATAAAACAAAAAAAAAGATTTCAAAAGAATGGTTCAAACATAATAACAAACAAGAGCAAAAGAAAATGATAGATCAGTTTGTAGGTAGAAAATTGGATAATTATGGAGACATCCACTAAGGTGAGGAGTAGCAGAACAGGTACCAGATGTTTTAGAAGTCACTGCAGCTTATCTATATCAGACTATACCATCTCTGTTTCCCAAAATGTCCACAAGAGCAAAAGCAGTATTAGGACCATGTGTACCAAGTTCCAAATTTAGAGCACCAGAAGAACCTGGAAACTGAACAACCTCATGTGGGAAAGTACATAAAACAGGAATAGAACCAGGAAGTCTGAGTCTGTCATATCATCTACACAATGATTTGGAAGGGGATTTTCAACATAATCTGCATTTGTAAAGTGTAATAATTCAGAATGAGACAATCCTTGGAATGAAAAAGCTGTAATCTTTACATCTTCAGTAAAAGCAGAAGACTCAGAAAACAGTACTGCAGAATGCACAGCTGCAACAATAACCTGCTTCTGTATATAGTCTGTAGCCACTATGGAAACATATCCTCAAAATCTGAGATGGTGAATTTCCACGGTTTCCCAGAAAAATATCATCTAGTTAGTAGAAATACTAACTTGCATCTCCAATAAAAGTAGGCCAAATCAGGTTAACAAACCACAAATAAAATAAGATGATTGTATGATTGCGTGCCTAATGTATATGAGCAGCAATATTTGACACTGCTATTTGAAGTTTTTGAAAATAAAATATGTAAAGCCAATTTGGACTCCATATCTAAAAAAAAACTAAGTAAAGGTAGCCACACATGACAACACCTCTTCTTAGATCTGTCTGTTAACCTGTATGAATAATGCAATAGGCAGAATTGTTAATAAATAGTGGTACTGGATATTAGTCATAAAAATTCAAAGTTTTAGCAAAGTATTTCTAATGTAACCTGCTGGCATATGGCAGAATCCATATGTTCTGTTGGAGATCCATACAGAAAAATGTTAGAATGGTCAGATGGAGTGAGAGGATGAAGCCGCTATTTGTTAATTCTCATATTTTAGAGTGCCAGAGATCTGTTAATGCATCTACATCCTCTGATGGACCCCACCCCCAGCCCAGAAAACCACAGTGAAAAACTTCTCAAAAGTGAACTTCTCACTTCTCAAAACCGAAGTGGAATCCTTCAAGGCCCCAGGGCCAGTGGAATCTACAGCCCAAACTGCAGAATCTTATATAAATGCATTCTATGGACATCTCCAGGAATGCATGGATCATGCTATCCCAAACAAAACCAAGACCCAATCATCCAAAGGCAGGTGTCCAGTCTGGTGGACCCCTGCCATAAATAAACTGTACAACAGAAGGAGGAAGCTACTACATGATAGAGCAAAATCCCTAATAGGGAAGGCATCTCTGATCAGTACTAGCAAAAAATTATGATCCCTCATAAAATCCTCCAAGGCCAGCTTCGAGAGAAAAATTGCACAGGACACCAAAGACAATCATAAGGCTTTTTTCAGTTATGTTAGAAACCTGGGATGCAACTCCCAGACTTGTTCTGAGTTGATTCTAAATGACAAAAAATACACTGAACCCACAGACATCGCCAATATCCTGGCAGACAGGTTCAGTGCAAACTTCTCCACCCCCTCCCCCCCAAAAGAGCAAGTATCTATCCCGGCAGAGGGCTGCCTCCCAAACATCTCAGATACTCAGGTGAAGGTTGCCCTCTCCAAAGCAAAAAACACTGCTTCCATGGGACCAGATGGCATCCCAGGTTGCGTCCTACATGAACTCCAAGAGGAACTAATCCCTCAAATAAAACAGCTATACAATCTCAGCCTCACTGCAGGATATGTGCCCAAAGAATGGCATACAGCAACAGTGGTCCCACTCCACAAAGGTGGAGCCTCTACGGACCCTGGAAACTATCGCCCCATAAGCCTAACTAGCTTAGTCTGCAAGGCTATGGAGAGGATCATCATGGAGCTCATAAACAAAGACATTGGGGACCTACAGACACTAGATCCTACCCAGTTCGGCTTTGTCAAGGGCAGATCCTGCCTTTTGAACTTGGTTGACTTCTTTGAAACAGTCACCAAAGCCATAGATGAAGGGAAGGTAGTCCACACAGCCTATCTGGACCTTGCAAAGGCATTTGACAGAATACCCCACTCGGACATCATAGATAAGCTATCCAGCTTAAATATAAACCCCTATGTCACAAGATGGGTTGCAAACTGGCTCAAAGACAGAACCCACAGAGTGAGAGTTGCTGGAGCTATGTCAGACTCGAAACCGGTCACAAGTGGCGTCCCACAGGGTTCTGTCCTGGGACCACTCTTGTTCGGTATATACTTTTCCGAGGTACAGGCAAACGTGGGAGGACTATGGCTCACCAAGTTCGCAGACGACTGCAAACTGGGCGCCATAATCAACTCTCCAGCTGACACAAACATCCTTCAAAAGGTCTCACAGAGACAGATAACTGGTGCCAGCACCATGGTTTAAAGCCAAATGCCAAAAAATGTATAGTCATACCCTTTGGCAAAAACAATGTGCCCACAAATTACCACATAGGCAGAAACCCATTAAGTACAGAGAAAGTTATTAGGGACCTGGGGACCCAAGTTGATAGCAATCTCTCCTTTGAAAACCACATTGCCAAAGTGGTTAGAAAGACCTTCTACATAGCCCACCTCATCACGAAGGGTTTCACATCTAGATCAAGAGAGGTAATCGTGCCCCTTTATTCATCCCTCATCAGGCCCATCATAGAATACAATGCCCCTTTTGGGATGTACCTTACCCGACACCTACAGCAATTAGAAAGACCCCAAAAGTATCTCACCAAGAGGATCAAGGGTCTCAAACAGATGCCATATACTGCTCGGTTAAAAAAACTCCAGCTCTACTCAGTTGCATACCGCCTACTTGAGGCGATCTATGCCTGACATACAAAGCTATGTCAAATCCAAAATTAATGGACATGCTCCACCTCAGTAAATCTAAATCCCTTAGAGCCACATGCTCAAGTGACTTGAACCTCAGCACAGAAATAAATAGAACTTGCTGGAGGGACAGGTTCCTAACCCAGAGGCTCCCTTCGCTCTGGAATAGAATTCCAGTTCATGTGAGGCAGAGCACCTCACTGAATCTCTTCAAGAAGAATCTCGATAAGTGGATGGGGGATCGTAGGTTTGTCCCAGGGATTACTCCCGTGTCACTATTAGACAGAGGCACAGTAAACTAAACCTTAAAAAGGGCACAGTATACTCAAATCAAGGGGTGGCATAAGCCATACAGAATCAGGCTAGGCTTATAATTGCCCCAGGGCAGATAGCCTAGTATGAACCTATGAACCTATGAACCTATGGAGGCTAGGGACTTTTGGGGCTATAAAGTGTAAGTAGGAGAATTGACAGCTAACTGTTTCACATTGTGTGATTGCACTTATCATGGCATCAGTCATCGTGGAATGATGACTTCCAGTGCTTATCTGCAACACCCTATGTGAGACCTCAGTCTTTGACATATGACTTACTAACTACCAGCCTTACTCTACTGGACATTGAGATATCTGCCAGTGTAGGGATTTACCGTGGAACACCCAAATTTGAGCTAGCAAGATAATTAAGTAGAACAAATGTGTGGCTTGGCAGTTTACCACATGCAAGTGACAGTTGGGCAATGGCTGAGGCAAATGCATATAAAATCATTTTGTCAAAGTATTTATATACTTATGATAAAATTCACTGCAGTTTTGTAGTGGCCCTGGTCATATGATGTCTGCAATAAAACATAACCTCAATGTTAGGTTGCCAGGTATTGAAGTTTTTAATCTTTTACATACTGAGTCAAAAATAGAACAGACAAGCTTTCATTTATGAGAAAATAAGGTTAGAAGAAGTGTCACTATTGTTAAAAATATAGATATCAAAAGTTTGAACTTTAGCATTTTTAATGGGTTTACAGGTTCATAGTCTCATAGAAAGTTAATTGGCTAACAGCCCTAGAGCCCTTACAAGTCTAGCCATGTTTGTCCTGAGTTGCCCCAGTTGGTGGCTAGGTGAGTGAAGTTTACAGAGGTAAGGATCTATCATAGTTAATAACAACTTCCTTTGTCCAGGAGGGACATGGGTGTCACCCCAGGAGTGAATTTCTGGTCCTCCATCCATTGATCTAGGTTGAGTTTGAAGAGGGTCCAGAAGGTGCTCTGTTTCACATAAATTGGAAACTTGTTTCAAAGAAGTGTCATTCTTTAGGTGATGTATCTATCTCTGCAGCATGACTTGTTCATGTCAGAGGCTAGTAAGACTGCCTTGGAAGCCAGGCACAGGTCACCCCTTAGTAGCCTGTAGGAGACAGAATATAGTGACAGGTCTTTCAGCCTTTCCACGTAAGCAATCTATAATGTAACTACCAGGGATGTCAGCTTTCCCAAAGGGAATAATAATGCACTTTTGCACTTAGCTTTAATCCATTGCTTTGGCACCAGTCATTTGTCTGCATTAACCCTGCATAATAGTAACATCATTGAGAGACTCAGAGATTGCCCCAGATTACAATTGTCAGTGAACTTGGTCAGCCACAGGCCATCCAAGTTTGCCTAGACTTCTGAGAAATAAATTCTGAATGGTAAAGGGCCCAGCACACAACCCTCTGGTATGCCACTGATGACTGATTTTTTACTAGAGGTGACATCACCCACTTTGACAGTATGTGTGCTGTCAGTGATACAGTTGGCTACCATCTGGTAATGTAAGAGTTGATTCCCAGTAAGGAAAGTTTCTCTATAATACCTGAGTGGAGGGTAGTGTGAAATGCCTTGGCTAATTCAGGATAGGTGGTATGCAGTGGCTTTTCCTCATCCAGGGCCTTGGTTATTCTCTTGAAGAACTCAACCATGTTTAACAGGCATAATCTACCTTTAACAAATCTAAACTGGGTTGAGTCCAGAGATTGGAGATTACCTATGTTCTTGTTAATAATGTCCATAATGATTCTTTCCATGGTCTTGCAGATGAGGCTAGTCAAGCTTATGAGAATAGGTTACCACAAAAGAAGAAGTAAATCCAAAAAAACCGACTCAGCCAGTAAATCCAAAATTATTCAAGCTTCTGAGTCTGTAATTCCCATGGTCAGTTGATTTTCCCCCTTTGTGCAGAGGGATAACTGTTGCTGTCCTCCATTCCGCCGGAACATAGCCAGTTCGCAGACTGTGGTTAAAGAGGGATCCAAGTGCAGTCTGCTAGGTGAAGTCTTGTTTTAAAAGGCAACCTGGGATGTTGTCTGGTGCCATTGATGCCGTGTTTTTGGCCTTGAAGAGTACCAAGATGACCTGCTCTCTTCAGATAATAGGCTGAGGAACAGTGGCAGATATACTTTGGGGGATGTCTGAATGGGACAGGGGGTGAAGTTTGCTCCAAATCTGTCAACTAGCAGGTTGGCTATAACCTCCAGTTGAGTATGGATGGTGCTTTGCACAACCAGTTCAGTGCATAGCTGGTTATTCCTTTTTAGATTTTGGATATAATTAAAGAATGCCCTGTGATTGTCCTTAGCTAGGGAGGCTATTTTAGCTTCATAGTTAGCTTTGGAGGATTGACAAGATCTCTAATTGTTTGTTTAAGCTAGAGAGGGATTTCTTCTTCTACTGATCAGTTCTCACTTATTCTTGGACATTAAATTTCTTTCTCTTGTTGTATAGCCTGTTTATACTAGGGGTCCACCAGGGAGGCTTTTTTTTGGCAAAACATGGTTTTAATCTGGTCAGGTAATGTTGATTCTATACAACTGCTTTACTGGTTATACAGGGTATTGGTGTACACCTCTGCATAGGAGTCCATGTTATCTGCATTTGAGGGGGCTTTAAAACGTCTTATACCATCACTTAGTAGAGAGTAGTTTGTCTTTGAAAACTTCTTAAGCATTTTTGAGCTTGATGGGGTAAGTGATCTTATAATTACATCTAACAAGACTGATGTATGGTCCAGTCTTACCAGGAGGACATCACATGGGGGGTGCAATGCTGTCCCATGTTAGTGAATACTCTGTCCAGGACATATGAGCCACTTGTAGGTGTGCTGAGCAGCTGTTGCAGAGCATTTTCATTGACAAAGTCTTAGAACCTCTGAGCTAGCGTGTTTGTGATCATGTATGTTTGCCAGTTGATGGTAGGAAAGGTGTTGGGTTGTATGGCAAGTGAATCTGTTAAGTCCAGGTATGTAGTATGCTTTTCCTGTTTCATGGTGGTGAACCTATAGCTAGCTTTGATGTGGTAGAGGGCTTTGTCTGTAGTTAATTGGACATATAGTAGCTCAATAGAGTCATACTGTTTGATCAGTCTCAAGATGTACTTATGCTTAATGAAGATGGATACACCTCCTCCTTCGGTTATTTCATGCTCAGTTTGTGGTCTGAATGTATGGAAGGAATTGCAGCCTTGCATGGCTGTGGTGCTTTCCATGCCTTTGAACATTGTCTCAGTGACTGCACAGATGTCAGCATCTTCCAAAATGAAGGGAGCTTCCAGGGAGTGCAGTTTTTTGTTTAGACTCCAAGCATTAAGCAGCATTACCCTGAGTTTTTCTAGAGAGGATTTTGTTATGTTGGGAGGTTGGTTATTTTGAGACTACCTAAAAAAGGGAACAATAGGGGTAGCTAATGCCTTTTCCAGTATCCATAAGCCTAGAGGAGACAGGTGCAGACCATCTCTGGCAAAGCAGAGCAGCCTGCCAACCATATCTTTCCAGGCTGACAGACGGTTGATCCCCTTGGAATGACACCAGATGCTAAGCCAATTGCTAAAGCCAATCAATTTTTGTTTGTATTGTAGCATGATCCTTGGAGAAGGCAGAATGCTGTTTAAGGCTAGTATTATGCCTGCCTGTGACATATAATCTGAAAGCTCAGTGATATCTGTCTTCATATAGTGAAGTGAGATATGTCTCAAGTCATTCAACACCACATGGACTGTCATGCTGTGACTTGTGGTTGAGTGACTTGAGTGCTTGAGTGACTTGACTGATCTTGGCACCTGACAGGCAACTAACTGTAACCCGCTCCTTATACAGCCTAATGAGGGGAACATCTGTGTGTCTCACAATGGAGTCACCTATGACCAATACATTAAGTCTTGTGATATTATGCTTTATGGGGTTATTTGTCAAGATACTGGTGTGTATGTGTGTCCGTGTGTGTGCGTGTGTGTGTGTGTGTGTGTGTGTGCGTGTGTGCGTGTGTGCGTGTGTGTGTGTGTGTGTGTGTGTGTGTGTGTGTGTGTGTGTGTGCGTGTGTGTGTGTGTGTGTGTGTGTGTGTGTGTGTGTGTGTGTGTGTGTGTGTGTATTATTATGTGTTGTCTCTGTTGCTATGTGTGTAAGTGGTTTCCCTTTGGGATGTCTCTGATCTTTTGGTAAGTTACTAGTGAATGCCTCCGCATATATAGGTTTATGTGTCATGTTTTTATTTAGTGTGGGAAGTGTGTGCGTGTGCTGACAACCTGTTTGGCATTTGATTTGTCTTTATGTGAAAGCCATGTCTCCAGTTTCATAGTGTAACTACATCTTTCAGGTAAAGTTTTTGTTTGTTTCAAGAGTAAGTTGTTGTCACCATACATAAGACTATTGCTACATTGCTTCAGGATGCCAATGTCTATCAGGCTGGCCAGAGAGATGGTGGGAAACTAATCACTGCTGAGTGAAGAGCAGCACCACATAAATACAAGGCAAAAATACAAGTAAAGAGTAAAAAGTTTTAGACTAACTACCAGTCAGGAAAGCACACAATACGCCTTTCACCAGCAATTCCCAACTCAAACAGGTTAGATGAACACACTTCTGCCACAGGGATGCAGAAAATAGCTTTTTAATGTAAAATAGCTGGTTTGGAGCCCAAGTGTAAAAAGACCACACAAAGTATCGACAGCAGCCCCACAACTAACAGATGCAATGTAATAAAGAACAACTAATTACCTAAAGCAGCAGCAAACAGTACATTTTTTGAAACTGCTGAAGTACAGACACAGTATATAACAGAAGTGCAAAAAGTAATTATAGTCCTTTTTTGTGTTTCCCAGCTCAGATAGACCAGGTAAACACCTACTGCACTTGATGAATAATTTCAGTCCTCCTGATGTAACTGCACAGTAAATGAGTGTCCAGAGGGAAACACTACCACAAAAAATATAAAAGATACAAAATGCTACCACAAAACCACTTAAAGATTTGGATAAAGCATTGTACTTTAAACAGCTTATAAAAGTGTGAATATTCAATAAAAGTGTTTCACTTTGTATAAATGAGCCAAGACCCATTCAACTGTATAGGATTTATAAAGGCTCTAAAAACAAGATAAGCTGATTAACAAGCTCTTCAGCCAATAAAACTAAATGCTGAAATCTCAGTGTTTCCTCAACCTAAACAGACCAGGCTACCACCCAGTGCACTAGATGGAAAAATCCACTGACCTCTTGATGTAAAAACAAGTACTTGGTAGATTGTAAAAATATACTACTTTATCCAACATCTAGCTAGATAATGAAGTAAATCAGTAGAACAATGAAAGGCACAATGCACTTTTTCAATATAAGCACAAAGAAAGGCAAATAAATAATTCAATAGAGCAACAGCAGTATAGAAAGGGTAGAACTTATCAATGCCAATTTGCAATTTGATTGAGCAGCTTAAAATCACTAGGATACAAAAGAAGATGACAAATTGGAGGATAGGTGAGAAAAACTAGCAGGGAATCACTAGCATTGCTTTAGTTTATTCAGGCTTAAAAATATTTTCAGCAAAAGACAAAGGACCAGAAATTTATTGCATATTTAAGTATCACTCAAGAGAAATATGGGAATCACAAGTTCATAATTATGTGGCTTAATTTTAATTTTAAGGCCAGTTTCAGGAGTTCTACTCAGTCTAAAAGGAGAAATGTTTGTGATGAAGGATACTTTCTAAAGTTGCAGTTTAATTTGTTTATATGTTCATTTTCTGAATTTGCAGATTAATTTGTTTATAGGATCACAGTTTAGCTAGTTCCTTAAGGCATTCTTGCCTACTCAAATGTTTTTGTATGTAATACAAAATGATGGTGCCCAAGGTCTGCTGTCATGTTCCAATCAAGACATGTATTTGCACTCTTGGAAGTAAGTCTAAAATGCCCATAGGCTGGGATTCAGTACAAAACTGCAGAAAAGTGATGAGATACTTTTAGCCTCAAAAAGGTAGATCTCATTATCAACCGCCAAGACAGAGTCTCATTCATTCACACACACACACACACACACACACACACACACACACACACACACACACACACACACTCAGAAAATAAAGATGGATTGCCATGAGTAGATGGAGGGCATAGTTATATAAGGTGGAAGAGTTTAAATATCCTGGTGTCTTTTGGCAAATGAAAGTGAGGGGAATGGAGACTACCATAGAATGGGTACAGTGCTGACAATACTGTGAACACTGTAACAAATGGTGATGGTAAATAAAGAGCTTAGTCACAGGAAAAAGCTGACAATTTAGTGGTCAATCTATACAAACATCCTCACTTACTGTACTGAGGTCTGAAAACTGAATAAGAAAATTAAGCCAGTGATGCAAGTAGCAGAAATTAAGTCTTTTTGTAGAGCAGCTGGGGTAAGTTTCTGTAACTAAGTGAGGAGCCCACCAATTTGCCAAAATCTTGGAGTACACCCACTGCATTTTGAAAAGAATTAACTGGTGTGGCTCGGGTACCTTTGTGATAATGCCCTCTTGTTGTCTTCTTATACAGATGCACATGACATAGCTCACTTAGGGGATGACTCAGTGCAGACCTAGAGCACATTGTAGGAATTATATCTTTCAGCTAACCTGCCTGTAGTTTCCAAAGAATGAGATGGCACAATGGGTAGCACACATACCTTTGGTGCCGAAGGTTGTGTGTTCTATTCCTGCACCAGTTAAATTAGTTACTATCACTGCAATGCAGCATAAGGGGGTGCTACACTCTTAAGTGTGCCATCCTTTGGATGAGATGTTAAAGCAAGGTACCATCTGCTTGAGTTGGTGGTAGCTCAGGTAGATGCAAAAGATTTTACAGAATCTATCAAAAAAGGTATGGGAAATTACCTGATGCCCTGGTCAAATTTCTCCTACAAAAATACCATCTCAGGTCTCCCCTGAAAATAGGCTTCTGCTTCTAGCCTAGTTGGACTAACCTGGTCAACAAAGGATCAATAAAAGTAATATATAAAAGTGTTACTGGGATTACAAAAATCTGTTCTATGCTAGCCAGTCTGCTACTGTTATCACCCTTATCAGGAAAAGCATGTTAGAAAACAAAGGAAAAAAATTATTACAACCTATGCAGGGAATGCATTGGATTGGCACATTATACATCAATATGGTTTGTCACTTTAACAATTCTTCCATGGAAATTATAGGATTGTAAATTACCATCCTGGTGTATTCCAGTTGTTTTTATAGGCTGTGTGACTCGCTAGTTCTCTAAAGTTGTTTCAACCATTTTTTGAAGATAGTGTTCCTCAAAGACAATTATAGCTAAGTTGGGTTGCAGAACTCTCCAGCACAATATATATGTATGTGTATATTTATATATATATACGTATATATATATATATATATATATATATATATATATAATGTGAATATATGGTTCCCCTTCAGAAGGTCGAATGGCTAAAATCTCGAAATGCATATGGTCGAGACCATATGCTCGAAATTTCAGAAGCTCAACCTTCTGAATGGGGATCAGCATTTTATTTATTTATTTATTTTACATTTGTTGACCGGGCTAGTCTAACTGGATTTGAGTCTATTTTCAGTAGAGGCCCGGGGAGAAAAGCTCCAAGCATAAACAGTAAAACACAAGTTAACAATATATAACAATATATAACTAGGCCATGTAAGAAAACAGTACAGTGGTAGCATTGGTTAAAAGCAAATATATAGTAATGTAATTATAGAATATAGACATTATGCTAAAAGTTTATTTTTAGGTAAAGAATGGCAGCTGTACTAAACACAAAGTGGGTATGAGCACAACAGAGTAAAGTCCTTATAATTTTTCCTCTTACTATGAAAAAAAAGAAGCATGATTAGGAGGCCTGGGTTAGAGGCCTAAGATAGAGGGGTGGGGAAAAGGGTATGAGTAGGAGGGGAAATAGATTTCAGTCTGGGTTAGCACAGGGACAAAGCCACTGAGTTTTAAGATGTTTTTTAATATGTTTTTTGAATAGAGAAGTAGAAGGTAGGTTAGATAGTTCAGGAGAGAGCTGATTCCAGTTTTTGCCTGAAGTGTTTGTGAAAAGTGAGTCACCAGCTTTATTATTAGATTTAATCAAGGAGACCAGGAGTTTATTAGCAGAACATAGGATAGCTAGATTTTTGTATGGTGAAATCAGATGAGTGAGGATAGGGGTATTATTGGGGTGATGTAGGATCTTTTGAGTGATAAGTAACTGCTGGTAGAGTATGTGGTTCTGCAATTCTAGCCATCCTAGTTGTTTGAGGTTAAGACAGTGGTGAGTTTTAAAGGGTGTACATGTAATGAATCTACCTATGCTAGTATAACAGGTAGAAAGTTTGGAGATGTTATTCTTAGATAGGTTAGTATATATATAGCAGAGGCATAGAAATGAGGTGGGTCTGGGCAATAGTTTTCCTGGCTATGGGGGTAAGGAAGGGTTTGATTCTATAGAGAGTACCAAGTTTTTTGTTAACAGATTTTATGGTGGAGTTGATATGGTGATCATAGTTAAGATGATTGTCAATTGTAATCCCTAGTAGGTGGGTGGTAGTATCTGGGGTAATGTTAGTAGCATTGTTAGAGGTTATAGAGAAGAATGGTGTGGAAGATTTTTGAGTTGGGGCAAAAAGCAGTAATTTTGTTTTTTTTGGGATTAAGGAGGAGGCAATGTTTCATAAACCAGTTTTCCACATTTTGGAACACGGTTTGGGTGAGGGACTGGAGGGTGGCTATGTTCTTAGCAGTACAGATTAAGGTTGAGTCATCTGCATATTGAATGCAGGTGGCTTGAGGTATGTCCATGTGGAGGTCGTTAATAAATAAGGAGAAAAGAAGGGGACCTAAGATAGAGCCTTGTGGGACTCCAATATTTACTGGGAGTAATAAAGACAGATTGTTATCCCAAAGTACTGCTTGCTTTCTGTTTTGAAGATAACACCTAAACCATTGTAATGCTAGTGGATCAAGAGAATGGTATTTTAGTTTGTCTAGAAGTAAGTTACGGTTAACCATATCAAAGGCTCAATAAATAGTGCAGAGGAAAAGGAGTTATTGTTACGATTTTTATTTATAGAGTCAGTGAAGGATAAAGGGCAGTTGTTGTGCTGTGAAATGGTCTAAAGCCATGTTGGCAGTTGGCTAGTTGGTTATTTTGTAGAAGGTGGTTGAGTAGTTGTTTATGAATATATTTTTCCATTATTTTAGCTAATGGGGAGAGTAAGGCAATAGGGCAAAAGTTTGAAAGCTCTATAGAAGATCCACCTTTGTGTAGTGGGATAATGTGAGATACTTTCCAAATGGTAGGGATTTTGCCTTCAGAGATAGTTCTGTTAATGAGTATAGATATGGGGTAATGAATAGCTTTTGCGGCAATTTGTAGGTATTCAGATGGGAGTCAGTCCACAGATGGGGTGCATGGTTTAAGTTTTTTAAGCAGTTTAAGAATAAAAGATGTAGGAATAGGTTGTATATGAAAGGTAGGAGATGTTGTCTTGGTGGTGTGTGGTGGGGAAGCAGTAGGTGGGGGTACAGAATTGGCTAGGGTTTGAATGGCTTCTGTAAAGTATTTATTAGAGGCATCAAGTATTTATTAAAAACATACAGCACAGAATGGGATATGTTCCTTTCTGCGCTGTAGTGTGATCTCAGAGTTGGAATAAATAAGTAGCGGGGGATGTGTGGGTGCAGGGGGACTTGTCACTCTGCAGAAACATTGTTTTGTGTTTTTTTTTTTTTTACTTCCCATTCAGAAGGTCGAGCTTCTGAAATTTGAGCATATGGCTTCAGTCATATGCATTTCGAGATTTCAGCCATTCAACCTTCTGAAGGGGAACCGAATATATATATATGGGTTCCTATGAGTTCACCGACAGTTCAGAACATCGACACTCACATCTTCGACACCAAATCATCGACTGTTCATAACATCGACATTTCAGGTAAGCGATCTTCCCCCTTGCAGGACCCATGGTAGCACTTGTTTCTCTGTTACGAAGTTAAGGACAACGCTGTCAGGGTAAATTGTAAAGAGTCATGTAAACCTTATGCGTTGTAACAGAGAAACAAGTGCTACCATGGGTCCTGCAAGGGGGAAGATCGCTTACCTGAAATGTCGATGTTATGAACAGTCGATGATTTGGTGTCGAAGATGTGAGTGTCGATGTTCTGAACTGTCGGTGAACTCATAGGAACCCATATATATATGAAGTTCCCAAAATTAACCTGGGCCCTAATGATATGGAGATCATCTTTATGGAGGGGTCTTGTAACACGGCAGGGGTGGTGTATTTGGTTACCTGCTCGGAGTGTGGACAATTTTATGTGGGGAAAACTGAGAGAAAATTGAATAGAAGAATATAAGAACATTGTTATAGTATCAAGAGAAAGGATGAGAAAAGTGCATTATTTAAACACATTAAACTGTTCCCTTCACATTCTTTTAAATTTGGGATTTTGGAAGTGGTAGGACATGATTTTAGAGGTGGCAATTGGAATAACAAGTTGTTGAGGGCTGAAGTTAGATGACAACTAAAACTCAATGCTAGTGAATTCCCTGGGTTAAATGAACATGTTAACATCAAACATGAGTTAAAATTTAGGGCGTTGAAACTTTGAATTTTGGTTATTTGGGCCTTAAATAGTTAGAATTGTTTATACATCTATGATTTTATTGTTTTAGTCTTTCCAATTTCGATTTCTAGCACGCTGTTTTATATATTAGTTTTGTTATTTATTTAGGATTTTTATGATGAAGCACTGTCTAATGATCTTATTATTAATTAAGGGTTAATTATCTTTAATGTATAAAAGATTGTGTTAGTGTGATTTTGAGCTGTTCTGATGAAGTGATTTTATGAAAGCGCTTGACCTGATATTTGTTTTCTTGTTTTCTTGAATAAACTGTGGTTCTGTGTGCCAGTGGTATTCCTGGGCTGTAGATATTGACGTTGGAGTGGTTATTTGGATTATATATATATATATATATATATATATATATATATATATATACAGATAGATAGATACACACACACACACATATATATAGATATATATATATATATATATATATATATATATATTATTATTTTTTTTTTTTATATATATATACACACAACCACACACACACACACACACACACACACACACACACACACACACACACACACACACACACACACACACATATGTATGTGTGGTTTGTCTGAATATATACAAACAGCTTGTGAGAGAAACATTCTTGCAATAGGAACCAAATACAAAGTACAGTAAAAGAATTACCTTCAAAATATAAAGGTGTCACATCTTTTACTAGTCATGGAGATGAATTTTGCAATTGTAGAAAGACATTTTCTGTAATTTCAAGAAAAGATGCAGGACCCTCTAAAGTTTCTACCTTGTTAGTTTGCTTTAGAAAATTGAAAAATGCTGTTCAGGTCTGACAAAAGTTAATAAAGTCTTATAAATGTGGTTCAACAGTCAAGATTAATGGACTGCAGCTGATCATTGAACCACCTCTGTCAGGTTTCACATATGTTTAAACCTTTACAGACAAAAAATCATTTTTGCTTGCTTCTGAGCATGTTTCATAACTTAAGATGACAGCAAATGAATGAGAGTGGCTTGTCTTACACAGGTAACAAAGCTTACGTTTAAAGGACAAAGTCTGAACAGCAGATATTCAGTGACATGTTATATTAGCAGCAGGTATTCTGTAACATGTTATGTGAACAGCAGCTATTCCATAACATGTCATGTAAACAGCAGGTATTCTGTGATGTTATGTGAAAAGCAGCTATTCTGTAGCATGTTATGTGAACAGCAGCTATTCTGTAACATGTTACATGAACAGGAGCTATTCCATAACATGTCGTATAAACAGTAGCTATTCTGTGACATGCTATGTGAACAGCACAGAAATGGTAGGTTATCCTGTACTTCTGGAATTTTATATAATACTGTACCAGTATTACAGACCTGCTGGTTTGGAAAAAGTAACTTACAGTATATATACCTTTTGTTTTCTTTCATTAAAGTATTAATACTTAGATATGCAAACTGTCTGGCAGTACATTTCACCTGTAATCATGTTATGCATTCATTCACACTGAAAGAGGTATTGGCTCAAACTAGTTTAAAGCAATTTCATACTTTAGCTGCGGTGCAAATCAGATAGATTATTTCATTGATGTTTTAAACCAGCTGCAGTTCTAACAATTCTTACTGACTGTGAGCATAGTCTGACTACCATTCACAATTACATGTCCTAAACAAAGCCATAGAGATACAGCTTAAAGTTTTCACTGAAGGAAAATGTATAGCTTATAAGACATCTTAATGCAAGCACTGTTACTAATTCAAAGCTGTACAGGAGGGATCTCATGATGATTTACTTCACATTTCTTTTTTTAATTTATTTATAGGTAAGTATTTATTCAAACATTTTAGAACAACACAAAGCCATCAAACCACAAATAAACAAGGACAATGAGAAAATTACTATTAAAAATTGACAACTTTTAAGGCAAATTTTGCATCAGGGATGGCTGATAACTGTTAGTATACATTTGTTTCATATTTATGTTTTTACTTATGAATATATAAAAACATTAAAACAATGTTGTTATACAAGTTACCAAAGCAAACCTTTGAAGAATTTTAATTAATAGTATAAAAGGAGCCCACTTATTCACAAAGTTAGATTTCAATGTTTTATCCTTTTCCCCTGCTCCGCATTATATACCACCTCCATTATATCACTATCCTCAGATATTGTTGGGGGATCTCTGCTTTTCCATTTTTTAATGATTGCTTTTTCCAGCCAAAGTCAGCAACAGATTTGACAGTAACTTTTCCAGCAGAAGCAGCTACTAGCTAAACTCAATAGAATCAAGAAAATTTCAAGGGCTAGTATTATTTTCCCAGGCCAGATGCTCTGATGCATCTCCCTTATAGCCTATCCAAAGTGTTTTAACTGATCACGACACCAAAAAAATATGTTTCCAATCCAATGTGAGATGAGTCACACCACCTACATACTGAAGTTGAGAGAATGAGTTTCAATAATTTACTCTAAGCCTAAATGATGGATAAAATATTTAACAGATACTGCAATTTTAAAGAAACAAATATGTTGTAAATCTTGCTGTTATTATGAACCTCCCCATGTATCTGGTGCAACCTGTACTTAGAACTCCCTTTCCCAAACCCCACAAACTTTATCTACATCAGCACGGTGGTGCTGCAAGAAAGTCTTATATATCATCTTTATTACACCCTTTTAGCTTGGTAGACCTCCACTGGCCTCAAGCAACCACGTCAACCACCAGAGTCTCACTGTCTGTTTGTATCTTGAACATGTCAGTTTCTTAAACAAGTCCCTTGACTGAATACAGCTGATAGTCCTCTCAGTATAAACCAAGTTTTATAGTCAGTCCTATTTTGCCCATCACCTGATCTCAAAATAACACCAAGGAGTGCTTTCTTAAAATGTACATCACCTACCATCTGAGTTGCCCCACAAATATTCAAACAAAAAGTAGACATTTCCCTTGAATTCAGAAATATGAAATGGGGTCTTTTAGAGTCTACACCAAAGCAGAAACTAGCTTCCAACTAAGATGGAAGCCTTTTTCCTCCTGCACTTAGCTCTACCTTTTTAACATTTTATATATTTCTAACATGATCCCAAACTTCTCAAGGTATGATTCTTTCTAGAACACCTCATATTGTGATATAGAAAGGTTGTGCAATCATTTTCATAAGGTGACTTTGCCATAGTTTTCAAAGACAGGTACCCTTAGTCCTACAATATTGGAAGCAAATGTCATAATGTCACATGCTATCCATAGGCTTTCATTCCCACTAAAGCACAGAAGCCATTTGATGGATCTTCAAATACCACCCAAGAGGATGATGTAAGGGAATACTCTGTACCAAACAAATAATTTGGGGGACAATACATCACTTTAGAGTCTGCATGTTTTGCATGAAATCAAGCTATTCAAGTATCTCATTCATAATGAAAATCTTAATTCTCCATATTATGTCACCATATGTTAAATCTTGAGTAGTTTGCTATGAAGTTTACATTTCCCCCTAAATATGTTAAAAATTCATCTTCCCCAAGAAAAACAATCACTGTTAAATGTAATATTGTGCAGTTAGACTATAATCATACCTCTCAAATGTACATATTTTCGTAGACTGTCTAGAATTTTGCTTTGTGTTTTTTGTCTGTTCTTCATAAAGTTCTTGGTATTCTGGCAAATCATTTATGATTAAAGTCAGAAAGTAATGACAGACATTTAACTTTCAGACTTAATACCTGTCAGAAAATTCTTGACAATGGAAAACCTGTTAGTCTACCAGCTTTCTGTATTTATAATTGCAATGTTTAAAAATTGTTCCTATTTTTGGTCCTTTGTCTCCCACATTATTTATAGGTTTTGTCCAGATTTCTTATGTTAACAGGGTGAGAGGTGTGTATATAATAGCTTTACTCTCATCTGTCTTTATTTACTATTCAGAAAAGATCACAATGGATAATTGCTTCCTAAAGACTGTATCTATGACATCCTCAGGATGTGTGTGGTGCACCATTATGTCATTAGCATAAAGTATAAAAAGTAGTACTAATGGCCCAAGACCTCATATCCTTTAATGTCTTATTTTCTATGGCATTGTACCCAAAGTTCTAAATATGGCTCAAAGGGAAGGATGATAATCATTACCATTACTTTAGTTCTCTCTAATTTCAAGCTTGGTGGAAAAAAATGAGTTTACCTTTACTGAGTATTCGTTCCCCTATCCATATATTTTATAATTTTAAAAAAGCTCCAAAGGAATTCCGTCCTAGAAAAGATCTTATTCATGTAACACCATGACACACAAAGGTTGTCTCCATATCAAAACTAACAAATTTCGGAGATGTGTCTCCTCTTTCAACTTCATCAAAATGGGCCATAGTTTTCATCAGGATATCAGATATGTTCCTTTGCAGAATTAATTCTGACTGCTTAGGCCTATTAAGGTAAGAACATTTTTAACTAACTGTTTGCTGAGTATAAGGGTAAATAATTTATAACTGTGGTATAAGAAAAAAATCCAGTGTTATGAACTTTACCACTCTCATCAATCATATGTATAACTGACTGTTTCCCAGGAGGTGAAGCTTTGTGTAATTTTGTTATATAATTTGCTGATTAAAGACATTTTAGAATAACAACATCATTCATCATCAGATACAACTCTATAGGTATGCCAGTCTTACTTGGGGTTTACCATTTTTTATATTCTTTTAGTATAGATCTGACCACCTCCTGGGTGATCTCTTTGATCAACCATGAGGAATGCTCTTCTCACAAAATAGGAATCCACAGGTTCGCAAAATATTCATCTTCTGGTTGTGCCTTATCCATCCTTGTATAGCTGCCCCTAATACCTCCTGAAGATTACAGTACCTGCTCAGGACAGTATGCTAACCCACATATTACTTCATCCCTGAATTTGGACACCATATGCTACACTGCCTGCTGCTATAGCCTCATGACTAAACTATGCAAATTCTTAATGGAGTTTTTTGAAGATTCTGATATTTAGTATTCTTTTCCTGTTGTCTACTTCATAGTCTAGATGTTTAACCAAATGCTCCTTCAAGAGTGAAAGTTATGCATTACTATATATGTGTCTCCTTGGCTACCCTAGCATGTTGAACTATTATGGATCATTGCAGTTATTTAATTCAAGAACCCACCAGTCTAATCATAATATTACTAAATTTCTTCAAATAATCTTCTAAACCCATCTTAAACCTATCCCATATTCATGAACTTTAACTGTACTTTGACTTAGGAATGGAGTCCATTCCCATCATGGTAATAGAAACCCAAAAGATTTGGAGAAATTAAAAAAAGGGAAAGGCCATGCCCCTTACTATTGAAGCTGAACATCAGCAATAATAATGTCTGAGATCATGGATGTTAAATTTATACTTTTTTAAAGGACAAAAATTTGAAAGAAGACTTGGGGATGTGGTGAGTAGCTACCTTAAACTGACTGATAGGTTCCCTCACTTATCAGCTTCACAGTGGGATAGGTTTGATATAACTTGTATTTCAACTTCTACACCAAATCCTTCACTTTGCTGGCACTCCATAACTTTAACTTCTATTTTTTTAACTTCTGCTGTACTAATCTTTTCTAAGTTCCCTCTTTGTGATATTATTTTTTTATTGTGAAATAGTTCATATCCAGTTGTCTTTGCCTGTAATTCTCTTTGAATATCTTTGGGGCTGCCTTCATTATATTGATTAGTTTGGCTTTCTCCTTTGCATAAATATTGCACCATATCAGATCTCTCTTTTTTTTCCCATGTCCATTTTTTTTATATTTTTCAAATATCTCTTGGTTTTGTTGTTTATATTTTTTCACTTCCTCAGATACTTCTTTTTCTAAACAGAACAAAGTTTCTTGATCTATACACTGTTGTTCACATATCTGTTGTATTAATGAATGCAAATTTTAATTTGAAGCTTCTGACAGTTTTTCTTCAGGAAGTATTTTTCTTTCCTCTAATTTCTCTCTTAATCATTTTGTATATCTTCCATCTGGAAATTCTGGGATTCTTGCATAATAGTAACAATACATAATGTATTTCTTATCTTCAATAGTTCACTCTATTGTCTGTATGCCTCTTCTTTGGCCTATCAGTTTTTGGGATTTTTGTGGACTGCTACTTCTTTCTGCAACAAGGGGCCCATCCTCCGCCTGGGCCTGGCCTGGCCCCATTAAAGGAATGTCTCCGTATTTTGAGGATTCTACCCTGTCATTTTTTTCCAGTCCTGGCACCAGTGCACCTACCAGGATTGGGCACTTTTTTATCCTAGGTTTTGTGTACCCAGCTATCTCTTTTAATTTTTGACCTACTTCTTTCCATGATATATGCTATATAAAATACGGTTTATATATCAGTGTGGCCTTGGTGAGATTTTTGCAGAAAACAAGGTCCACCTCGTAAAGGTACTCACCAAAACTTGAGGATGAATTCAGTTTCAGCACTACTACACTCCTTTGCTTTTTGATTTTTCATCTCTCCATTCAGACCCCTATTGAGGTAGTAGACTGTAGAATTAATGTTTGATTAAGACAACAGGAATGTTTCTAGATACAATTCAACATTTATGTTTCTTAGTCTCTGGGATTTTGTCTATATATGAATATGAATGTTCTATGTAATAAAATAGGAATAAGTATAATCTGGCAGCTCTAGTTCAGTGTTAACATCCACCATCCCCAACAACCTAGTGTAATTGGTAATGAAGTTCACTAAAATTGGTATAAATAAGGATTACCATCCACCATGCACATCACCCTTTCAAAATATAGTATTGGATTCACTAGTCCATATGGTCTGCCCTTCCTGAAAGGTAACCTATTCACATACCAAAGGACCAGATATAAATGGCTCCCAAGTAGATACTATTAATTGCAATCTCACAACAATTTCTTCTGTACTCACTTGTTATAAATCTGTCTTTCCCTTCAGCTTCCTTTCCTTCCACACAAAAGAAATTTCCCTCTTGTTGAACTTGACAACTCTTCTCCACCTAGTCCCCAAAATATCTCGATTGGGTCCGCAACAGATACTAAAATTTTATTAACTTATCGGGTTTCTCCTATACAAAAGGAGTTTCTTGAAGTAACACTATGGAAAGCTTCAGGTGTCTAATACATGTAAAAATCCCAGGTGTGTAGGAGAGTGGAGCCCATTTCTATTCCATGACAAAATGCTGAATGTTTTTGCTATCTTTCAGTAAATCAGAAAAAAAGAAAACTATCCTCTTTATTAATGACCTCAGGGTTCTTCATATTGCTCACAAAAATCACATTTCCCAGGCAATGGCTCTGATGAGTGAACAAAGCATGCCTTCTATAATATGCTCCAAATGCAACAGAGAAATCTTGAACCCTTGCTAATGCCAAGGACAATGACTGGCTTAAGGTAACTGGGTTAAACTTGTCATGTAGCATATTATCCTGTCTGAGAGGTGCTTTAGCCAGTGGCCCACCTTCTTCATATGAAACATGTTCCTGTTTGTCTACAGCCATTCCTAGTAATCAACTGAGAGGTGTGCCTGTGCACACTCCCACTCTCCCCTAATAATCACCTCCCTTCTTAACTTAACTTCCACTACTCTTTCCCATAACTTCATGCTGTGACTGATCAGCTTTATCACTCTGTAGTAACAACAGCTCTACCATCACCCTTACTCTTAAAAATTGGTATCAGAACACTTCTCCACTCCTCAGGCATCCTGTTACTTGGATAATTTAACTCTATAAATATGTAAATTCAAAGCAAAGTAAGTCTTTTCACCTACTTTTCTATCTCATCCCTTTATCCCTCATTTTTTATTGTAAATACTGCAAATAGTAATTTTACTTGAATTCTTGTTCTTTCTAAACAATTGCTGTAGATATATCTATCTATATATATATATATATATATATATATATATATATATATATATATATATATATATATACATGCATACATATTTATTTATTTAGTTGACATTTGTAATCGGGTTGGACCAACTGAGTTAGAAGCCCATTTTCAGTGGAGACCCAAGGAGAAACGCTCCAGGAAATTACATGGAAATATTCATAAAAGTTAGAAAAATGTATTTTAAGTCACATGATATAGTAAAAATAAAAAGTAAAACATGGAATATTCAGAAAAACTTAAGAAAAATACAGTTACAATCAACAAATAAAATGAGATCAATCTAACAGAATCTGGCAATTTCAAATATGCACAATATGAATGTACAGATGAGGCATGGAATGTACACTATAAAGGCAGATTGCAGTCAATGTACTATAAGAGTGTCAGTAATAACAAAAATAGACGAACTACATTTATATATATATATATATATATATATATATATATATATATATATATATATATATATATATATATATATATATATATATATATATATATATATATATATATATATATATATATATATATATATATATATATATATATATATATATATATATATAGAGGGAGACACACATACACACACACACATATATATATATATATATATATATATATATATATATATATATATAGGGTTCCTATTACCTGATCGAACGTTTAGGTTAACAAATACCTAAACATCGAAATGGTAATAGCGAAAGCAAAAAAACACAAATGGCTGATTTAATGCAGGGAAAGAATTCCCTTGGCCATTATGCGGATTTTGCCCCTTTCCCCAATGTGGAGCGATCTCGGAGTTGGTGTATTTAGTTAGGAGGGATGTGTGGGGGGGCCAAGGGAATTCATTCCCTACATTAAATTGGCCGTTTGCTGTTTTCATTTTTCAATATTACCACATCGACATTTAGGTATTCACTAACCTAAACCTTCAATTGGGTAATATAGACGCATATATATATATATATATATATATATATATATATATATATCTATATATATATGTATGTATATAGATTGTGAAACAATGGCTATAAATATAACTTTGACATAATTTAGCATTCTTACTCATACTATCGATGTAAAGACTATCCTGAGGACTAAGTAAACTGTGTAGGCTTCGTGTAAAGCCTACATGGAGTTTATGTGTTTGGGTGGTGAGCAGCAGTGCTAATTACATGTTTATCCCTCTCACCACATTTAAACATACACAAGGGAGGTTTCATGGCTAGCAACAGTGTTGCCATAAACCATGTAAAGCAACACAGATAGCAGCAGACATATAGATCTGTTTACCTACTGACACACTAGGTCTGCAGGATTGCGAGGGATGCCACAGTGATTACCAGGGTTAATAATATAGCAATGTATATGGTCGAAATACATTGCAGGACAGTGTATAAAGTGCAGAGCATTTTGGAATTCTATTTCAGGCATTCTGCACAAAAGTTGTGTAAATGATCTGTAATGGTACGTGGACTGCAATTTAAAATGAAAAGTCAGGGTAAGTGTGTGTATTGAATGGGGACATGCAAATGAGTTGCAAGAATGAACACAGGGAAAGAGGCAGGTGAAACATCTTAATATACAGCAGATGAGGGCATGTGAATGAAGACAGTTGTTGCAGGAGCACTAATCACATATAAACATGATGCAGTGCAGGCTGCAAAGTGAAAATGTATATTATGTGACTGTCACACAAGGTGACATAGAAGTGCATGAGATGTCTTTGTGTTATAAGCATTCTGACATTAGCAATGGAAATGAAATCTATGAGGGATGTTATATAAAATAGGGGTTAGGTGCATATTGTAAAGCTGTGTAAAATGAGTTGTCTGAATATGACTATAATGTCAGCATAGGTCTCCACCAAGTGTGGCATATAGTTACAGGCTCATGGACATCAGTAAACAGTAGCATGCACAATGATAGAAAGTATCAGAATAATACCAACAGTAATCTCATGTCTTTGACATGACATATACGATTGTGAGTGATCATTTATATGAGATGTCAGCAATCTATGAGGGTAATCAAGCATACTGTCCTTCCACTGTAACATCTACCAGTGGTGTTAGGAGGAATGCTGCTAATCCCATATTTGACATTATGGTCAATCTAGGCTAGTTTACAGATGCGCATGGCATATATATGGCACAATCCACAATGTCACAAATATAACCCGTGCTGTCAATGTTGTCAAACAGCTATGTATGCATTGTGTGCATCACCAGAACAGGTATCACACTTACATCTGGTATATCATCTTGATGGGGGTTCTGCACCATCAGACAGTAATTTTTGCAACCAAAATAATACTGAGGTATGGCCAATAAGATGTATGGGAGCTCACTGTGGCAAAGGTGGTACACTTGAGATATGCAGCCCTGGAAGATATGTAGGGAGGTACATGAAGAATGGTGCATTGTCCTCAGTTATTGGTGTGATGAAGGCTTTGGTGTATGGAGGTATTATGGCCTTTGATGTGGCTGTCCTGCACATACTCAGTAGTTGTGTTACATACAAGGGAGTAGTCACCACAGTGGCCACATGCTGGTGGGCATTCTGCCTATCATCTGCCTCAGTACACAGGTCACATACTACTTGGTCTGCTCATAGAGGTATGCCGTCTACATTAACATTGGGTCTTGCATTTGATTTTATAACATAAGAAATCCCCCCATATTTTTGTTTCTTTCATGTGTCTTCATGGCTGCGACAGCAATCTTTGGTGTGTGTGTGTTCATACTGTCTGTCTTATTCTAATATCACAGCAGAATTCTGACTTGGAGAGTGTCAGACAACAATCTAAAAGTGATGTCATCAACAGTGTTTGATGAGGAGAAGATGGTAGTAGCAGTGTCCCACATGCTGGTGTAAAATGCTCTCTGTAATGTCAAGCAAGTGTACAAACACACACACACACACACACACACACACACACACACACACACACACACACACACACACACACACACACACACACACACACACACCCATACACACACACACACACACACACACACCAGTTGACTTCAGTAAGAACAGAATTCCTACTTATCTAAGTAACCCAACTAGAGACCTCTGTATTTAATGCAAGTATTGCAGCACAACTCTGTCTTGGAGAGTGTCATACAACACTTCATAGGTGATGACATCAGCACTGCGTGGTGAGGAGATGATACTAAAAGCGTTCCACATGCTGGTGTAAAATGCTCTCTCTAATGTCAACCAAGTGCACAAACACATACACAGATACACACCTAGTTAACTGCAGTGAGAACTGAACCTCTATCTATTTAAGTGCAGGTATTAGCGAACCCAGTACTTTATGCAAGTGCCACAGTACAAGTCTGATGTTTATAAGGCTGCAGGACAATTTATAGTGGATGAAATTAGCATTGGATATTAGACGATGTTGGGAGGCCTGCATGAAATGGATGTGTAGGCCTGTCCAACTGTCAAAATATCTGCACTGTATGTGATTGGAGTGGTAACTGCAAGATACACAATTATGTTCTTCTAACTAGCCATACACATACCACTTGACTGCAGTGAGAAGAGAACCCACACCTAGGTACATAGACTACAGAACTCAGTGCTCTATGCAAATGCCACAGCAAAAGTTTGACTTTTACAAGGCTGCAGGACAATTTGTAGTGGATGACATCAGCACTGGATGTTGGAGAGAAGATGTTAGGAGGCCTGCATGAAATGGATAGCTAGGCATGTCCAGCTGTCAAGGTATTAAAGTTCTGCATGCTACCAGATTGATGAATGTGCAATGTGTAGTATTTGCTGTTGTGTTTCCAATGTGCAGGTATACTTTAAGAGACAGCTATGCAAACAGCTGTTTGCATTACTGAGTAGTGGAAAATCTGAATGTGTATTGTCATTATAATGATTTGAATAATATATAAGAAAGTATTTGTTATTTATTTCTGTAGTTTAGTTAATATATTTGTGAACACGTACGGAAATACCAAGTTTGAACTGCATGTGTGGAGGTACCAGATTGCTGCAGCTCTTCTTAAAAAGAGCCTTCCCTTTGTTTGTCTTTTTACATGTACATTCATAGGATGAAGACTAAATGGACAGTAAACATAAGTAATACATGCTACTGTCCACTTTCCATAGCATACCACTGAGTAGCGGGATTGAGCTGATGATGGCTAAGTGACTGCGCATGCAATGTACACATTTTACTGCTTTGTCTGTTTGCGTGTAGTTGAGTGGTGAGCACATATGAGCCTCACTGATACAATTATGATAGTTCTCAGCACTGAGCATATGAAATACACTGTGACAGCAGGTGCAAATGCATTGACACATTTCTTTTGGAGCCCAAGTGATATAGGGTTCAAATCCAGGTGTATGTAATAGTTTTAAATAAGTACTGCTAATACAATGAAATAATTCCTTATATTACATTCACTGTGTGTTGTGTGTTACCTCAGTGCAGCATGTTTAAGCAGAGGTAATCATGCCATTGTAGAGCCATTCACCATTGACTGGCATTAGTGCATGAGCCAAATTCCATGCAGACATAGAGGACAAAAAGTGAAGGGCTCCATTGTTATATATTTTTTTACTTATGTGTGCTGTGTGTAATTCTATTTATTTACCAGATTAAAGGTGTTAACATGGGGTAGATAGGACATTGATGAAATGGGAGGCAAGCAGGGGAAAGAAAAGGGGAAAGCAATATAGCAATGTGCAAGAAGGAAGTAGGAATGAACCATAACTATCCACTTCTTCAACAATGTAAAATGAAAATATGTAAGGACTATTAGCTGAATTTGGGCTCTCACCTCAAGAAAGAGGGATGACAGCAATGCAAATCATGTTATGTAGCCAAGTGGACCAAGTCAAGTGTGTCAAAAACATGTGTGTGAAGTGGAGAGCTATGTATGCAACAATATATATATAAATATATGTGTATGTGTATATATATATATATATATATATATATATATATATATATATATATATATATAATATATATATATATATATATATATATATATATATATATATATATATATGTCTATACATATATATATATATATATATATATATATATATATATATATATATTTGTGGGACAGGTGACAGGTGTCCATTTTTGTTTTACTTCAGTAAGAGAGAAATGTTGGGTAAGTGATGTAGGCATTTCTGGGTCAGGTAAGCAGGACAGGTGAGGAAACAGATGCAAGCAAACAGGAAAACAAGACAAGACACAGGGACAGTGAAGGACACAAAATGTTAGGGGACACTATAATTGGGGCTAGGGTAAGGACAAAAGAAGCCCATGCCCATAAAACATAGAGACAGTGAGATTCTAGTCCTCACCAGCAGGACTGTCATCACCATCCCCTTTCTCCACTGGCTGTTGGAGTGCTTGACATCTCCTGTAAACTATAAGGGAGACTGGCTTCTCCATCTGTGGGCAACAAGGGTGCTATGCATGACCCTATGCACCAAACCTGTCATCTCCTGGATGGTGATAAAATCTCCATGTCTAGCAGTACTTCTGGAGGTTAAAACAGCACCAGATGCCAGGGTAGGTAGATGCCTTAGGGTGCAGGTAGACAAGGGCAGCAGAGGCAGCACTGCCAGGTTGGGTCACAGATGTGCTGGGTATTGATGCTGGAACTGGTGGAGTGGGGGAAGGATGAGCCACTGGGGTTGGCCTAACTCCCTGTGCTGTAAAGCCTTCTGTGATTTGTTATAGATGGATGACATGGAAACATTTTGATGACACCTAGAAAAAAAAAATTAGGCTTGGGGTGACAGAAAAAAGGGATACAATTAATACCATCATATGTTGCATCCAGTGCATTTCTCAAAATAATAAAAGTATCTTATCTGAAATTTTACATCTAAGTATACTTCTTAACAACAGCAAACTATTATTAAGGATTGCACAAAGTTATCCTTGCAATATGCAGATATTGCATATATGCTTGGTCCAATTATACAGACTACGTTAACAGCAATGCATTCATGTCACTTATGTAGAAATTAATTTATGCAATATCTTATTTTACACTTGGCTACTCGGGTATTTGAACCTACAAGATTGATTACAGTCTTAAGCTTGATCCTAAAGTTGGTTTGTGCTACAGACTGAAGCATGCATGCTTGCTTTTAAAGTTAAGATATGTATGCTTACTTTCACCAACTGTATAGATTAGAAAATATTAATTTAAAAGCTACAATAATATTTATCTTGTGCTGCATACATACCGATTGTTTCCCTCAGTCTCTCTAGACACTCATCATGGGCTTCTCTATTCACAGTAATCTCTGCATTAACTGTGGAATGAAGAGAAGAGAACAGAAGAGTATTATGCATACTGGTCTTGTCTATATGTAGCTTTCTATCTACTATAAATTCTCTTTATTAGTATATTTACATAACTGTGAGATTTTACTATTTCTGAACTCATCCATCCGCTGGTTGAGTATATCCCTCTTGTGCTTTTTTAGGTCATTAAAGTAATGCCTACACTGTTATCCAATGTGTGGAATGCCCGAATATTTCAAACCTCAAAATTGCACTGGGAGCAGATATAGTCCCCATGCAAAAGCCTTCAGCTGTGGTATTTTACAAGGAGACCAGTAAAAATTCTGGACTCCTCAACACTTCATCTCAACATCATAAATGCATATGAGCTCCGCTGCTACACATACTAATTGTTATTGTTATTTTTAATTATGTTTAACTTTTTTATGTGACATTATAGATTGAGGGGTTACCCATCCTAAATTTGGCACCTTGTCTTCTACCACCAGACATAGCCCAACAGTGAGAATGGCAATAGCTAATAAAGATTTCCCACCAATACCTGTTATGACATTTACTGGTAGTGCACAAACCCGGACAATGATGCCAACCACATTTGCTCATATAAATTATATGTATGACTGAGGGTATTATTTCTGTAATTATACTTATGCTATCTGGCCTTGGATAGCCTTCCGACTTCAGTAATGGATATGGAGACAAAATGCTCCACACCGGAAGTATACCCCTCACTAGTGAGATCTGACCACAAACTAATCACCCTGGATATACATATCCCACCTTCACCCCCAGCACAAAAGACCACAGTGAAAAACTTCTCAAAAGCAGACTTCACTCTTCTTATGACTGAGATGGTATCCTTTAAGCCCACTGTGCCAGTGGATACCACATCCCACAATGCCGAATCCTTCACAAATGCTTTCTATGAACATCTCTAAGAATGCATGGATCATGCAATCCCAAACAAATTCAAGTCCCTCTCCACCAAAGATAAGCGTCCTGTCTGGTGGACCTCAGCCATAAACAAATTGTATAACAAAAGAAAGAAGCTACTGCACGTCAGAGAAAAATCCCATGAAGGGAAGACATCTCTGATCAACATTAGCAGAAAACTACGTTCTCTCATAAAAACATCCAAGGCCAACTTTGAGAGAAAAATCGCTAAGGACACTAAAGATAACCACAAAGCCTTCTTCAGCTATGTTAGAAACCTGGGCAGAAGCCCTCAGATATGCTCAGAGTTGGTTCACAACAATAAAAAATACACTGAACCCACAGATATTGCCAACTTCCTGGCTGACAGGTTCAGTGCAAATTTCTCCCCTCCTTCACCCCCAAAAGAAGAAATACTTATCCCAGCTGAATGTAATCTCCCTGTCATCTCAGATGTCCAAGTGAGAACCGCCCTAAACAAAGCAAAAAACACAGCATCAATGGCACCTGATGGTATCCCGGGTTGCGTGTTATGTGAACTCCAAGAGGAGCTAAACCCACACTTAAAAATGCTATTTCACCTTAGCCTTACTTCGGGATATGTACCTGAACACTGGCGTACAGCAACAGTGGTCCCACTCCACAAGGGGGGTGCCTCTACAGACCCTGGAAACTACCGCCCCATAAGCTTAACCAGCCTGGTCTGCAAAGCTATGGAAAGAATCATTATGGAACTCATAAAGAGAGACAAAGGGGACCTACAAACACTTGACCCCACCCAGTTCAGCTTTGTAAAGGGCAGATCCTGCCTTTTAAACCTGGTTGACTTTTTCGAAACAGTCACTAGAGCCATTGACGAGGGCAAAGCAGTCCATACAGCATACCTGGACTTGGCTAAGGCCTTCGACACAATACCCCACTCAGGCATCATAGATAAGCTCAACAGCTTAAATGTAAACCCTTATGTCACTAGACGGGTTGCAAACTGGCTAAAGGACAGAACCCATAAAGTTAAAATCACTGGAGCAATGTCAGACTCCAAGCCAGTCACAAGTGGTGTCCCACAGGGATCTGTCCTGGGACCCCTCTTGTTTGGCATTTATTTCTCAGATGTTAAAGCAAACACGGGAGGGCTGTGGCTGACAAAGTTCACAGATGACTGCAAACTAGGCGCCATAGTTGATACACCAGCAGACACACACATCCTACAAAAAGGCCTCACAGAAATGGACAACTGGTGCCGGAGTCACGGCCTTAAACTAAATGCCAAAAAATGTATAGTCATCCCCTTTGGGAAAAACAAAGTACCCACAAATTATCACATAGACAGCAACCCACTGAGTACTGAAAAAGTAATCAGAGACCAAGGGACCCAAGTCGACAGCGACCTCTCATTTGATACCCACGTTGCCAAAGTGGTTAGAAAAACATTCTACCTTGCACACCTCATCATGAAGGGATTCACATCCAGATCCAAGGATGTCATTGTACCCCTATATTCATCCCTCATCAAACCCATGATTGAGTACAATGCCCCATTTTGTATGTACCTCACCCGGCATTTGCAACAGCTGGAGAGACCACAAAAGTACCTCACCAAGAGGATCAATGGTCTCCAACATATGTCTTATTCTGCCAAACTAAAGAAACTTCAGCTCTATTCAGTATCATACCGCCTGCTCAGAGGTAATCTCTGCCTGACGTACAAGGCCATGTCCAATCAGGATCTGATGGACATGCTCCACCTCAAAAAATCCAAGTCCATCAGAACCACGAGAGCTAAAGACTTAAACCTCGGCACAAGTATGAATAGGACATGCTGGAGGGATAGATTCATAACCCAGAGGCTTCCCATGCTTTGGAACAAGATCCCAGTTCATATTAGGCAGAGCCCCTCACTGACTCTCTTCAAGAGAAATCTTGATTAGTGGATGGGAGATCGTACGTTTACCCCAGGGGTCACATCTGTGTCACTGCTAGACAGGAGCACAGTAAACTAATTCTATTATATAAGGGGACCTTCATTGTGTCACTACTAGACACAGTATTCTAAATTTATTCTGTACATTTTTGTACCATTTCATGGGGTGGCAAATGCCACATCACTATGGCTAGGCTGACAAATGCCCCAGGACAGATAGCCTAGTACTATACTATGAAAATATGAAACTATTTAATATAAAGTGAAATTGAACAGCAGCAAAAACATTTGGAATTTACCATATTAGAACCCAAGGCCATACATTTTGTAGCTCTCTATACTTACACTTGCTGCCCCAGGAAAAGTTAAATAAGAGATGGATATTTCCCTATTCATTATTTACTTCTGTGTGTTAACTGCTGTGCATCACTTACAGTGTTTGTGCAGTGCCCAACAGAATTGATGGAGTATATCTGCTTCAAAATTGTTGACTGTCTGCTTCCTTTCTACAGGTGTTTTGGACCTGCAGGTGTTGAGGAGGGTTGCTAACTGTTGCTTAATGCTGCTAAGCAGTGTTGTGCAATGGAAAGAATAAAGGCAACCATGCATACTTTTTGAAATCGAGAATGCCTGCATCCCATCTGCAGTTGCTTTGTCTGCTTTGTGTGAGGGCCATTACTACAAATTAACATGATGATAACTATTGTGCAGACAAGAGAAGCAAAGCTAAACTTGTTTTAGCCTTGTGAGTAGAGTTTATTAGAATTCATCCTTAAAAGACAAAGGTGGGATTTGAACCCTGCTCTACAGCTAATATATGCTGTGTAGATCTATGTGTTTAGCAGATGGGCTACACACACAACTGATTCATGGGTTTATCTGATGTATTGGTTATCAAAGAAATAATTTACATGACATTTATTGTGCTTCTCTGTTTCCTGTGTTTGTGCTAAGCTACACTACGCACAAATTCTGACATTAGAAAAAGAAAAGAAAAAAAAAAAGAAAAGAAACCTATAAAATAAACAACACTACAAAATATGTTAGTACACATGAAAGATTTTTACACAAGTCTGGATTTGAACTCTCGCACCAATGAGCCTCAAAGCACATTAAGGGTGTCTTAGGCCTCTTTGCCACAGAAATAGCTTTGCAGGACAGAATGGAAATTATTGTGTATGCAAGTAAGTGCAATCATCCACAGTATTAACAAGACATATAGCACATGTATACTTCTGAGTAGTTTGTACATATATTCATTTCAGCTGTAGTGCAATCAGGGATCACACAATTATTTATGTCTACTGTTTGCTGAAATGAAGCTCTGTTTTAGCTCTGTATGGCATTCTTTCTTCTCTTATCTCAGTGCTAATTATGCAGTCTGCAAGGCATTTTGTGTAATTGTTTTTAAAATTTTGAGAATATGACATGGCAATAATATACAGTTTTCAACAAACACAGACGTGCTGGATATTACTGAACAGAAACTGAAATGTGTGCTACTTGCTTTGATTTAAAACCTTGTGTGAAGAAATTAGACACTGTAATTTGTGCTAGCATGTCTGGCTGAAGTTTTTGTACATAATTTCAGATTAACCTGTTTATTATATGCCAGCATGACTAGCTAGGATATTGTAAATAAATTCTTGAATGCTGATTTGTAATCTGCTTGTAGAGAATCTTTTAGACTTGAACAGTGTTGCTTTACATTTCTAACTCCTCATATTTGTGAAGAAGATTCTAACTGCAGACTGTCTCAGAATCAGCTGATATGCAGATGATGTCATCAGAATGTTGACAGTTGCTGTGTGTTACTGTCAGAGGCTGAAAGACAGGAAGGAAACAGCTGTTGGTTGATTTTCAAAATATTAAATGAAAATTAGAACTGGAACAGTTGTGTCAGTTAAGCTAGTCTATAAAAGAGCCTGATGAAGACAGCTGAAGTCAGTTGCTGTCAGTAAACAGCCAGTTATAGTTGCCAGTTGCAGTTGTCAGTTTTCACAGTGGATACTCAAAATGACTTACCAAGAACTGTAAGCCTGTCTTTGATCTGTTGTAATAATTTAGTTTAGATCAGGGACAGTGTTCTTTAGTCAGCTAGGAAAATTATAACTAATCAGTTAGACTTTTTCCTAAATGTTGGATTTATATCCCTCAGTATTGATTTCATTTTCCTGGTGATTAAGTTCTGTTTGTTTATTGGAAATTGCTGATTTATATTTATTTAATCATTTTGCTCATTATTAAATATGTTTATTAATTTACATTGCATCTGGTCAATCAGTGTTTTTTTTATTGATTTGAGTGTGCTTATACCTACTTTGATAATTCCCAGGCCACTCAGAAAGCCTGGATGCTTAAGGTCATTTGCTATCATTTGTTTTAATATCTAATTTTCATAACTGGACATCCCCTTTTAAAATGGCATGTAACCTCTCTGATTTGTGGCAATGTATTACCATATTTACCCTATTTAAGCATTATCAAATGCTTCTTTTATCTGTATGCATGATGGTATAGGCATTTTTGCAGGCCATTTAACTTTATCAGATGCACAGCCTTATTAGTTGTCATCATAAGTGTTAATGTTGCAACTTTTTCTTTTTGTACCCTTCTATTGATATTTCAGTGAAATGTAAATGTTCTATATTGTCAGTGATACAGGGGTTTCACCCTTCTAGGATGGCCCATAAACACCTCTAGGGGATTACTGGCCAGTGGTAGAGGTGACTGGCAATTGAATAGAAATTAATGTTCTGTGGTAAATGTGTACACATTTTGGGGACAGTTTCATTGATAGCAGATCTAACAAGTCACTGATTTTTTTTCCTTTCTTTGGTAGCAAAATGTCACTTGCCTGTTGTTTTGAGGGTAGGGGAGCCATGTTCCATTTGTGTGTTGGTAAAAACAAAATTATTGGTACAGAGGTTTGCTTTGCTATTGTTTCTCCCCTTGTTTTGGATCCAGTGATGCTTTGTGTGTGACTGTGATATGTTACAACCACATAAAACTCTTTTTTCTAATATTTGAATATCTTGAACGTTTTTTATTTCCCAGTGGGTAATATTGAAAAACTACTTATGTGTTATATCTAAGCTGAAGTTTTAGTTATGTGATATTTTTGTGTCATCTCCTTCTTTTGTGTTTTATGTCACCTAGGACTATAGCACTCAAGCATCCCAATCCCCACAAGTCCCCCCCCCCTGTGACCTTGAGAATGTTGTCATTGTTCAAGCTTTTAGTCCACATGGCGCCTTTCTGCTTGAGAGGGGATGTGGGGATATGTCTGGAAGAATGCTAATTTGACAGCAGATAGTAAACAATATAATCACTGTTGGGGGGGATGCAGCAGCACATATGATCCTGTGTGTCATAGGCCCACTGACACAATTTCATCAACCTGGAGGAGAGCAGCTGCAGTGGCCCATGGGCAGATGGCTACAGGGGTGAGGGGCCTGCTACACAGCAACCACTGGCACTAAATGAAGAGTTCTTGTCCACTATCTGGAATCCAGAGAGCTTAGTGGAAATTGCACAACAGCATGTGACTGATGATAGTACTGCTGTTTCAAGGAGGACATGTATGTCCTAGTAGGAGCTTCCAGGTAGGCTTACCTATGTCAATTGTTAAATATTTCTTGTATAATAAAACATTGACAGACATACTTAAGTTTGTTCATCAATTTTTTTTTTATTTTTTGTGGGGGAACTAGTTATAGATTGATATAGTTAACAACACATTCTGGTTCATTACACATGGCTTGGGGTGGATATGTCATCTAAGTTGCTGTTAAATATATTGCTAATGGACATATAAAGGGCCAAAAGTTTGTCACCCTTGTATTACTATTATTGTGATGATGGTGTTCTTATATTTTGCTCAACTTCATCCAGGACCATCCTCCCTAGCAAGTATGGAGTCATCTGCACATGGTAACCAAATATTTTTATGTCAGTACTGATGAGCAGTTCATAGAAATATTTATTTTATCCGTATGTGTGATTTGGGTGTTAGGGCTGTGTGTGTATTGCTGTACTGTCTGTAATAGTGGCACCACTGTTAGTTTGTTAGCATATATTGAACTATAGTAGTGTAGCTATTAATTTCTTTCCTGTGTTTGTTGCTTATTACCACAGGTGATCTTGACAGTGGAAGTGTAGTTTAGAGCTCTTATCATCTGATGTCAGAGTATTGGCAGGCCCTGTTGATGATGATGGACAAACAGATGCACAGCCAGATGGTGCAGAGGTTGAATCAGACAAGAGGTTGACATTCAGCCATCACCTGTAATTCCATTGAACACAGCCAGTAGGCCTATGCCACCCATTCTAGTGAGTCCTCAGATATTGGACATTTGGAGAGTGAGATAGTCAATTAGGGTAAAGTGGTGATTGAGGCTTCAGTGCCTGTTGATTCTGGCTGTAGCCAAAGTGTGGGCTAGGTGCCACACAGGAGGGTTGTTAGCAGTGCTTGGAGGAGGCCTGTTGTCCATCCTCTATCTGAACCAGGTGTGTCCTTCCATGCCACTCAATGTATGTTTAGAGCCATCACGGAGGTGCAGGCACATTCCAATTGGGCCTCCAAGTAAATGCTTAGGGTTGTAGATGTGGCACAGGCTGACATGCATGACTGGCTCCACCTTGTTCCCGATTCAATGGATTGGATGAATGACATGCGTGAACTGGTGGTGCCTGTGATGGAACGGTTGCTGTGGGGGGCAGCATCCATGTGGGCATCAGCCACATCATATGATGTTAGCTGATGTGTCTTTGACCAATCATGCTCCCATAGTGGCACTACTTCTACTGCTCCATCAGTGGTTGTGGTGTCCACACCCAGACATGGCAGGTCATGCGGTCATGGCCCTGGGTATACTTCTGAGGAGAGCTTATCCAGCAGACATCAGTCATGTTCATGTAGCAACAGTGCATCTGACTGTGGGCTTGGACGTAGCAGTGCGACTCCTAGCAGAGTCAGTTCTCATGGTCGGGCATAATGGTGATTAACTGCCTCCTCTACCATGCATGCCTTATACCTGTCTAATGTACCAAGACGTAGAGCTAGCACAGTGCTTGGCTGTGTTCTTGCAGACACTCACACACCAGTTTCACCTGGAATGCCCATATAGATGCATACACAATAGTTACATGGTTCAGTCATGAGGCTTAAAGCTCATTCTATCACACTGGTTATTTGATATTTTATCCCAATGTTTGTCTGTTTGTATTACTTTCTAACACACACCCACTTACCACTTGTGTCAGCCTAGGTTTCTTGACCCCCCCCCCACACACACACACACGCACATATACAAAACACCCTGTGCAAGTGAAGACAGCTGTGCCATATCCTTGTTTTCTATATTTTGGGTTCAGAGATACCTAAGTTTGTATCTGATGCTCAGGGTGCATAGTTGACTTTGTGCTTGGTATATCTGTGTTTGTGATGCTGGTTTGCTAATCATACTGCTTTCTTATAGGTTTTTGTAATGTGTACATGCCTCCCACACTCTTACAGCACTAAAGCTGGACAAAGGCATAAATCAAAGTGGGACAAAGGCTGAACAATAGGGAGACTTTTTAAATATTTTGATCTTACAAAGTTAGTTGATAATCAAACAGCTTTTGCATCACTATGTTTTAAGTTTTTTTTTTTGAGGGATATAAAGCCTGAGACTGAAATGCATGCCATTAATTTCTAATGTCTTTCTTTAGAGATTTGTGAGAACAAAGATATGAGGCCAAACTGAGGACATTCAGTGACCATCAGTACTTTTGAGAGGTACAAATGTGTGAATCGTTGATGCCTGAGGCCTATTACTTGATAGAGGGCACATGTATTCACATAAATCACTGCTGTCAGATGTTGAAGCCATTGCTATAAAATTCACCCAGCTTTTACTTACTTACATCACCAAGTAACAGAATGCAAGGATATGCCAGTCATTTCTACTACTACACATTTTTTTTAATATTTCAGGTTCAGTACTTACCTTGTAAATCTGGCATTTGCTACAGTTTTAGTTCAGATCTGAGTCTGTTTGATGCTAGTGGTACACAGCCATTACATGGGTAGGTAAAAGTTGTAAGCATTGCCTGGCATCAGTGTTACTGTATGTATGTGTGTAGGATGAAGGATTTAGCCCCTTAGGTGGTGAGTGAGAGTGCTATGCATTACCTCTTAGCCAGTGCAATAGCATATTGAGCACACCTACGTCTCTCTACACCCATAGAAACTGCTGATTCCACCTCTGACTCTTCACCTGTATGTGGCTGTGGTGACATTGTCAGTGGTGTTGGGGTGTGTGCCCCTTCCCCTTGTTGATACTGCTGAAGCTGTTTTCTCAAGATGATGTTATGAAGCATGGCACAGATGGTGAAGATTTCAGTACTTGCATGTGGATTGTACAACAGAGCTCAACCAGATGTATCTAGGCACTGGACTCACGACATCAGCAGCCCAATCAGATACTCTATGATATTTCTGGTTTGAGAGCGTGCCTCATTATAACTTTCTTCAGTCAGTGTGTGTGCATTTCTGATGGGCATCATAAGCAATGGTTCCAGTGCATAAGATGCATCCCCCAGTAAATGACTCTGGGATGTAACCCCAGTTAAACATCTCATACAGTTTGGAGTTGTGCCAGATATGTGAGTCATGGTAACTGCCTGGGTTGCCAGCACACACATTTAAGATGATTCCCTTATAATTACACATGACTTGGCAGCTAATGAAGTGGAAGACCTTTATATTTATGTATACTCTTTCCTGTTCCCCAGGTAATGTTTTGATTCCTGCATGTGTACAGTCTATGACACCCAGTACTTCAGGGTAGTGTGCTATAGGGTAGAACTCCTGCACATTTGTGGCCCTGTCCTCAAGTGTATGGGGAAAATATATATAATCACTGGCATGTTGGATAATAGCATTCAGGAATTGATGGAGGATCCTGTATGCTGATGCCTGTGATACCCCCAACATGTCCCCTGATTGTCTCTGAAAGGATCCTGTAGCTAAAATTCTAAGTGCTACACATACTTTTTTCTCCAGCAGTATTAGCTCCCCTCTGTTTGCCTTTGGTCTGAATTGAGGATGACAGAGGTCGCAGAGTTCCTGCAGTGTGTCTACATCCACCCTGTATCATTATACAATTTCCACCTCATGCAGATTGTGACAAGTTAAATGGGGTCTAAACACTCATCTTCTTGGCCGTGGTCTATTAGCATCAGCAGCATAGACTTCAACTGCTACACATACACATCATTCTTTCTGTGTAGAGTAGACTCTTTTCCATGGCTGTATTCCAATAAGTGTTGGAATTTGCAGGGAAAACAAGCACTGAGTCTACACTGTTGCCTTATAGCTTGTTGAATAGCTCCTCCATCTTGGATTTCTTGATTAGTAGACAATTCAGCTGCTTATGCCATAATTAGCATGCCACAGTGTTTACCACATTTGTGCAGGTCTGCACATCATGTAGAGACACATACTGAATCCAAAATGATGGGCTACCTTGCCCACAACAAGGTCTTAGTGGATTGTATAGACTTTATTGAATCTGTCCCTATGTATTTACTCTTGTCAAATTTGTATATCTGCATTTGTTTCTTTTCTCTCTCTTTTTTTGTTAATGTTTATTGTGAGATGAGTCTGAAATATTTTTTTATGGCTCAATGCTCTAACCCGGTAAACACAGTGAGTTATAGAATTACATACAGACAGTAGGAAGGGACTTAATGGAACTGTTCCTTTAAGACCAATTCTTAGGTGACATGACTTGGTGAGGTAACTGTGCTTTACAGATGGCTTGTTTGTAACAGTTTTTAGATCTGATGAAGCACCTTTTTATAAAGGACTAAAACCACATATCTGTATTTTAACCTTGCTTTTATGGCTTTATTTTCCTTCTTTGAATAAATCCATGATTTTAAACGACAACTGCCATGGCTGACTGGTTGGATTTACTTCTGTTCTGACTTTTGTTGCTTCCTTGTAGGGACTGAGGGAACATATAAATACATTACTATCAGTCATGTTAAAGAAAGCACTACCATATAGGCTCATTATTCATTAACAGCAACAGGCTGAAATGGTACATTTTGCATAGTGGATCGCATCAGTTCTAAAATATTTTATCCCATTACATATATAAAATCATGGAGGCAATCATAAAAATATCAAATGAAGATTTGTATCTGTTAAATGTGCAAGGATAATATACATGTGTACTTAACTGGGACACATTAAAATAATGTCCATTTCTCTTGAGTTGGGGGTGCTGTTGGAACTTAAGACTTGAATGCATGTTATGCCTTCTCAATCCTGATACTATCAGTGCTGAGTGGCAAAAAATGTATAAAGCACAACTGTATGGTTTTCAGCTAGAGTGAAGACAAATGTGATATCTGAGACATCTAGAAAAAGGATTATTTAATATACTAAGACAGTTAATGATATCCTCTAGAACAAAGACTTGTCTTTTATAATGTTACTAGTTGAATGATGTGAAACACCTTCCCCAGGATTCACTAATCCTCTGTGTAAGACTAGATTAGTCTTACATGGAAGAGCCAGTCTAAGAGTAAGATGGCAGCGCACCATGCATATTAATGAAGGCACGCTGCCTCAACTCTATGGCTAACACGGAGCATGCACGAGTGCAGGGGGCGTGTCAGACTGCCGAGCAGTCCAAAAATCCAAGCCCCTGCAAGTCTGACACTCGGGAAATGTCTACTTACATGAGTGAGTCCGCTCAAATGTGTACATACCCAACACTACACTCCCCCACATTCTAAACCCCTGTACAATTATAAAATGTAAACATTTTTTTTTTTATTATTTCTGATATAGCTGCCCATATTTGAGTGTGTTTGCGTGGGTTTGCCCATTGTTTAGCTACAGTTAGCAGTTTAGACACTGAAAAGGACAATAAAAATCTTATATGCAAATTAAGTGAAACAGCGATAGTGTAGTGGTAGAGCCTTCACACCCAGATGACGCATTCCCGGTTCGAGTCCCACCACTCCCCTTCTATTTTCTGTTGGAAATCTGTATATATAAATTCCTGACATTTATCATTTAATTTTTTGTAAAAAAACATTGAAATGGCCTATGTAGTAGTGAATGAATTTTATATATATATATATATATATATATATATATATATATATATATATATAGATATATATAGATATATATATATATATATATATATATATATATATATATATATATATATATAAGAAGGTGAAATGGTTAAGCATACTGATGGATGCATAAGTAATGTATCTTAAGCAATGTGAAGCACTGCTAAGCAACGTTTACCAGTATTAAGCATATTTAAATGTAATTGTTCATAGCTGAGCACTGCGTTAACTAGCGCAATGGCTTTGCGTGTAGCTGTGCATCACGTCAACTAGTGCAAATGGAACATGTTTGCACAGAGTTGTGCTCCGCGCTAACCAGCGCAATGTTGGGCAACATCGGGCAATGTAGAGCAATGGAGAGCAACGTCGGGCAAAGTTGAGCAAAGTCGGTTAAACACAGCCACACCTCCTAGCTGGTCTGGCCAGCAGTAAAACAAAAAGCAACGACAGGGCTCGAACTTGGGATACTGTGCACCATAACCACAGTGCTGAATCACTAAGCCATGACAGCATTTCATAACCATGCACTTTCAACACACACATACATATCAATGGAAGTTTACCCATTGCTAAGCAGGTGTGCCCTCAGCTGCGTTTTTTCAAAACTGGCCAATCACAAATAAGTGCAGTAAATAAGGAATATTTAAGCTCCATAGGTGGGAATACTTGCAATAACTGGTTGTAGCTCCCATCTGCAGGCAGCATGGCCGGTGCTGGAGAGAGCTCTCAATTTAGAGCGCAACGTTGGGGCATTGAGGAGTCAAAAGTAATGGTTTGGCTCCTTGTCCATAATCATAAGGATAGACTCCTGTGGGGCCAGTGCCAGGGCACCCAATACAAAGTGGAAGCCTGGAACCGTCTAGCTCATGAACTCACCAGTGTCACAGGCATCCCTTGGACTGGTGAGCAGGTCAGACACCACTACTCAGATCTGAAGATACGCAAGGAGGATCAACTGGACCAGTGGATCCAGGAGGCCCGTGGGATGGAAAATGCCCCACTACAGAGTAAGTAGCCATGGAATTAAGTATGTAAGAATTGCTATTCTAGTCTATACTATGGATAGGTATGTCTCAATATCACTTAATTTACTTCACAGCTGCAGGTGTCCACGCTGCGATCCAGCAAGCCTATGCAGATAGGCTGCTAACGCTGTGCCACCAGGCAGGTTAGTAATTATTCTGCATGTACTGTTATATAAAATAAATGAGAGAGCCTGAAAAAAAGTGTTTTAACCCAATAAATAAAGGTATAATAATTATTTTTAATAATTATTCTGCATGTACTGTTATATAAAATAAATGAGAGAGCCTCTAGAAAAGTGTTTTAAGTCTTTAATAAAGGTATAATTCCTGGAGTGTGTCTGTGTCGTTTTCTTTTATATGTTGTTGTACTTTTGCATTATAGAAATAGTACTGTTGTATTAAGCATTGTTAACCCACACTTGGGTATGCCCATATAAAGTGGATGAAGGGAGTGCCAGTAGCTTTTAAGCATATTTACAGTCCTCAACTGTTGGTTCATGCCCAGCATGTACAGGTTAATCTGACACATGAGTAGCTTGGTATTGTGTTCCCCAGAAATGTCAGTGTGCTGCCAGAAATTTAGGGAGTTGTTAACATATAACTAATAATTTCACCTGAACATATCTAGATAATTATAGGAAAGTAGAGCTGTCAGTGTACCATCTCAGCAGTAGTGTGTCTGAGCAACTGACAAAATATGTAGCAGTAACATCTGCATCCCGGACAGTTTGTATGTCAGATACAGCTCATGTATATAAAGATCTAGCAAAACCCATTTCACAATTTAAGGACAATTGGGTAGTGTAATAATACATGTAGGCAACATATAAATGCAGTTACTAGGAATGTAGTGTAAACTAGAAGGATATATAAGTTGTTAATGGAGCTATCTTTTTCCACCCTACTGTATGTGCATAAAAAATGCAATTCCACACCTCAATGGGTATGTCTAATCTCAAAACATTTGTTGGGACATATGTCCTATTGGTTTATAAATATCTGCATTTATTTTGAAGCATGTGCAGTGCTCAAATACCACAACATTGGTGGCCTGTTGCCATCAATTAAATCTGCATGCTGTTGTAATGTCCACTGTTGTTCTATATATGCATGTGTTATGCTTGCTGTTCAACTGTTGGAACTCTGGTGTGTTAGGTTAATGGGAATACTTCTGCATGCTGTTATAACTAATTGGGAATGCTGTTGACTGTTACTAACCCATATTTTCATTAAATCCTCCAAAACATAGAACGTATGGGATGGCCAGTCCCAGCGGACCAAACTGTCCCACCTCAGCTGGCGATGGCACCTGGCACCAGCAGGTCTGGTGCCCAGCCTGGGACCTCCTCCTCCATTGGCCCTGTGCCACCTTCGGATGGAAGTGCTGCAGGGGATGGGGTGCATCCCCCCATGCAAGCGTGGGCGGAGGAGGGCCACCTATCACCCTTCAAACAGTCCTGGCTGTGGTGCGTAGAGAGATCGAGCATTCTGTCGCTGATCCTCTACTCCAGCCTGAGGCATGAGTGGAGTGACTCACGGTTGAGCCTGCCCCTCCTACACAGCCCCCAGCACAGCCACCCTCTGGGCTGTGAAGGTGCAGTAGTGACTGCCCATGGGTGGGAATCTCAGTTCCACTGTTGCCATCTGTCGGCGCATGGGCTTGCGATTTCCAAACATCCTTCCCCATCAATGGTGTTCACCCACCACATGTGTCATATTCCGCCACTGTATGTGTCTTGTTTTTCTTGTCTGTTTACCTCCCCAACCTACCTCCCCAAATATATCTACTTTCCCTACCCCACATTCCACTCTCACCTGACAAAAAGGGCAATCTGCTCCCAAAAAAAAATGGCGCCCCATACATAGCTACCCATTTTGCACACATGTCTGCTGGACACATAAACTGCAATTTAATTGGCAGTACAACATACTTTGTTGTCCTCACCCCTCTCTCAGTGGTGGAAGGTTTCATATTTCCATCCAAATTTATTGCATATGCACAGCTGTTGCTGTTAAAAAAATGGGCAGCTATGGACCTTCCCTACACCCGTCCTGCACATTCCGAGCTGTTTTTCCTAATGTCTTTCCCTCTTTGTGCCCATTTTTCACCACTTTCCTATCTCCCCATTTTCTTTTCTTTCAAAGAAATGAGCGCGGGTGTTAGCGGGAGTAAGCACTTTTAAGCAGTAGTTAGCAGGTTTGCGTGAGTCTGCGCTTGTGTGCGCTTAGCTAAGCATTGCTAAGCATCACGCAAACACACGCAAACACACTTACAACTGCTTAAAAGTGCCTTAGTCACTCTGTATGTGAGGGCCCTTACTCTGCTCAGCAGCAAAATAAAACACCTCTGTCATTCTCGAACCCAGGACCTTGTACAGACTATACTGCATGAAGTACCACTAAGTCATGGTAGATATACAACAAGTTGGCGCTGAAATAAATATATCATGCATCAGAGTGAGTGAATGTAAAGGAGAAATAGGAATGCCATAACACACAACTTGTTCTGTGGCTCTTTACCAGCAGTTGTTGTGGAATTGCATTACATGACTGTGATAAGAGAAGCAGCCATTCTAGCAGGAAATAATGTTACAGCAGCAATTTACAACCCCCACACAGTATCATAGCAGGATAAACACTGGCATATCTGATTAGGGCAGAGGGCATACTTACCAAATGTGCCTAATTTTCAGGGATGTTCCTGATTTTGAAACAAATTTTAGCTGTGTCCCTCTGAATCCCTCTGAAAAGTACTGACGTTGGCCAGAAAAGTGGTGAATTACACTTAATGAATAATGACAATAAGTAAAAGTTAGACACTGCTTGTACTTCAGAAAAGGTGTATTAATCCATATGCTCCGGTTCTCTCAAAGTCTTAACTTAATGGCATTAATATTTTAAAGGTGTACCTCACTTTTACCTACTTTTCCCTGAGTCTGTTCAAATATGTACCTGAGTGTTTGAGAGGCCTGGCAGAGGCAGAAATACCCAGGCATATCAGCTTTTCTGCTGTTACACACTGTGCAAATAGCTTTGGAAGAGTTCCAGAAGCATACCCTTATGTAGGAGCACAACACTGAAATACAAAATGATGTAGCCATGTACTGGTAGCAACCAACTGTAACGATGCCATTGTTCTAGTGCTGAAAAGACTGGTGTGGTGCACAGACAAAGAATAACAGGCTAACCTCTGGCTACCATGTGGATAAGTCCACAGTTGGGAGCTACGCAGACAGACTACTTGCCTTGATAAACTAACAGGTACACACCAACCCTATAAGTCCAGCAAGATAAAATTTGCACAATAACACATAATACTCTCTGTACATCTGTACCCCAATCCAAATGTAGAATATACCTGTGTGTTCAGGGTCTACCAAGGATGTAGGTAGGCATACTCAGTAGGTTCATAGGTTCATAGGTTTATACTAGGCTATCTGCCCCAAGGCATTTATAAGCCTAGCCCGAATTGTTGTGGCTTACGCCACCCCTTATATGAAAAAATACTGTACCCATTAGTTTGTTGTGCCTCTGTCCAGCAGTGACACAGAGATGATTCCCGGGGTAAACCTACGATCTCCCATCCACAGGTCAAGATTTCTCTTGAACAGAGCCAGCGAGGTGCTCTGCCTCACATGGACCGGGACTCTATTCCACAGCATAGGGAGTCTCTGAGTGATAAATCTATCCCTCCAGCACATCCTATTTATATCCGTGCTAAGGTTTAAGTCACTTGCTCTAGTGGTTTTGGTGGATTTGGATTTTTTGAGGTGGAGCATGTCCATTAATTCTGGGTTGGACATGGCCTTGTATGTCAGGCACATGTCACCTCTGAGCAGATGGTATGCGACTGAATAGAGCTGGAGTTTCTTCAATCTGGCAGCATATGACAGATTTTGGAGTCCCTTTATCCTTTTGGTGAGAAACTTTTGGGGTCTCTCCAATTACTGCAGATGTCGGGCGAGATACATCCCGAATGGGGCATAGTACTCGATCATTGGTCTGATAAGTGAAGAGTACAGGGGAACAATGACCTCACTAGATCTGGATGTGAATCCCTTCATGATCAGGTGGGCAATGTAGAAGGTCTTTCTAACCACTTTAGCAACATGAGTGTCAAAAGAAAGACCACTGTCAACCTGGGTCCCCAGGTCCCTGATAACCTCTTCTGTGCTTAGTGGATTGCCACCTATATGGTAGCTTGGGGTTACCTTGTTTTTCCCGAAGGGTATGACTATACATTTTTTGGTGTTTAACTTCAGGCCATGGCTCTGGCACCAGCTATCTGTTTCCGTGAGTCCCTTCTGAAGGATATCCGTGTCCGATGCACTTTCCACTATGGCCCAGTTTGCAGTCATCTGCAAACTTTGTCAGCCAAAGTCCTCCCATGTTGGCCTGTACTTCTGAGAAGTAGATGCCAAACAATAGGGGCCAAGGACCGACCTGTGGGACACCACTTGTGACCAGCTTGGAGTCTGACATAGCGCCAGCAACTCTAACCCTGTGGGTTCTGTCCTTACCAGTTTGCAACCCATCTTGTGACATATGGGTTTACATTTAAGCTGGTAAGTTTTCTACAATACCCGAAAGGGGTATTGTGTCAAAGCCTTGCAAGGTCAAGGTAGGCTGTATGGACTGCCTTTCCCTCATCAATGGCCTTGGTGACTGTTTTGAAGAAGTCACCAAGTTCAAAAGGCATGATCTTCCCTTGACGGCCAAACTGGGTCGGGTCCAATGTCTGCAAGTCCCCTATATCTTTGTTTATGAGCTCCATTATGATCCTCTCCATAGCTTTGCAGACTAGACTTGTTAAGCTTATGGGCGGTAATTACCAGGGTCCAGAAGCACCGTCTTTGTGGAGTGGGACCACAGTTGCCGTGACGCCACTCCTTGGGCACATATCCTGTGGTAAGGCTGAGATTAAACAGCTGCCTTATGTGCGGTTTACTTCCTCATTTAGCTCGTAGCACACAGCCGGGGACACCATCCGTCCCATTGATGCTGTGTTTTTAGCTTTAGAGAGAGCAGCTTTCACCTGCATTTGAGATGTCTGGGAGGCTACACTCCGCTGGGATAGTTATCTCCTTTAGGGGAGAGGTGAGTTTGCACTGAACCTGTCTGCCAGTATGTTGGCAATGTCTGTGGGTTCAGTGATTTTTGTATCATTTTGGACTAATTCTGAGCATATCTGGGAGTTTCTACCCAGGTTCCTAACATAGCTGAAAAAGGCCTTATGATTGTCCTTTGAATCCATGGCAATTTTTCTCTCAAAATTGGCCTTAGTTGATTTCATGAGTGCTCATATTTTTTTACTAATAATGATCAGGGTGACTTCCTTTATGGATTTTGTTCTATCATGTAATAGCTTTCTCCTCTTATTGTAAAGTTTTTTAATGGCTGGGGTCCACCAGACTGGAAGTTTGCCCTTTGTGGAAAGAGTCTTGGTTTTATTTGGGATTGCCTGATCCATGCAGTCCTGGAGGTGTTCATAGAAGGCATTTGTAAGGGCTTCCGCAGCTTGGGTTGTGGTTTCCACTGTCTCAGGGGCCTTGAAGGATACCACACCAGTCTTGAGTAGTGTGAAGTTTGCTTTAGAGAAGTTCTTCACTGTGGTCTTTTTAGTTTGGGGTGGGCCGGGATGTGGATTTCCAGTGAGATTAGTTTATGATCAGATCTCACCAATGAGGGATATACTTCCGGTGTGGAGCATTTTGTCCCCATGTTTGTGATAATGAGATCTAGTATATTTTCTCCTCTCGTGGGAACAGTGACTAGCTGTTCCATGGCATTTGAATTTATGAACTCCAGGAACCGTTGGGCTAGAAAGTTAGGGCTTGAGTAATTTTCCCAGTCTATATTTGGGTAGTTGAAGTCACCCAATATGATGGTGTTTGGAGATACATTTATACCCTCCAGTGTCTTCAGGAAGGCTGTGTGGGGTTCCTGAGTTTGAGAGGGTGGCCTGTAGCATGCTACAATTCATAGAGCAGTACTGAAATTTGTTCAGTTTTCTTGAGCAGCCTGTGCTAATCTCAACATCAAAAAAGCACGAACTGTTCAGAAGTGAGTAAATTAATATTCACAGTATAGCAGTTCAAAAGCAATTCATGTGCCAAAGGAATACATCTCAATAACTAGTTTTGTATGGCAGTTAATTGTACAATTAGAAAAGAAAGTACATACTCCCATGTATCTTGGGTTAGCATTTTAAGGGTTGAGTACAATTCTACACTGACAAGTGTGTACTGGAAGCAGCAACATTCAGGTCTGAGTATAACATTTAAATCACTGGCTACAGCCCTGGCTTCAGATATAAGAACTATACCAACCTTCTGCCTTAAACAACGATGTCCACAGCAAACAAGCATGATCCCTATCTTGGAAAGCTGAAATGGCCACGCTTACCTGAGTTAGCAATTTATAGCATTAGGTTGCCATGACAGTGATTACTGCAATGACCACACAGCAGGCTGCATGCAATTTGCAAATGGTGGCCACCAATTGGTGCAGAGGCCATCACATGCATATGTGCGAATACCTATAAAAGCAGGCTGTAATTGCTGCCAACAAGCTCAATCACTCTATTGCAGAGACTGACAAAGAGAGACAGAGAGAGAGAGAGAGACAGCAAAAAGCAAAAGGAAAAAGAAAAAGAAATAATACCAACTCATACAAAGGAAAGGTATGTAACAGATATGTATTTACTGGCATGTAGTAGATGTTTTTGAAGAGTACTCTACATAATGTGAACCATTCATATGTGGCAGCAGTATGTATCTATACACAGATGTCCTGCTTAACTACTGCCATGGACAATTCAGTGTGTACCTGTGGGCAGAGGGACATAACTGTGAAATGTGTAGCTCGGCATTAAATGTCAAACATCTGATCCATGTTATCTGTGTTCTGTACAGTAGTGTGGCCAATGGCTGTTTGGGGGATTAGTGCAAACATTTATATAAACATGGGTGTGACAGAGTAATACATGCATGATAGTCATATTAAAGTGTATCTTAGCACTGGCAACTGCTGTACCAGGCTAGTATGCTAATATAGCATTTGGAGCTATATATACCCCCTCTAATGTTACTGTGTGTTCGCATGTGACACCTGTTTATGTTGCAGCAAGGCCCAACAGTTCAGCTGTGAGGTCCAGTGACTTACAACAGTGTGGACCTTGTGTGTGTATGGCACACACGGAGAGATATATATGTGTCATATATATTAACATCTGTATACGTGCATAGAGCAAGGGACATATTGCAACTGTTTGTGAGGGGTGAACATATATATGTTGGTGAAGGTTGTTATGTGCATATTTGTATGTAGATTTTAGTGTGTGACAAACAAGACAGCATACAGTGCTGGTACATGACGTGGTGGTTAAACACTGTGGGTATTTTGTTCAGTTTGCAATGTTGCAGCCAGTGAGGCCTGCTAAAGCTGCCTGGGCTGTGAACATTTTCAATGCATTTCTCACAACACTGTGCAATATTATTTCATTACTGTATACCTCACATCCTTTGTATAATTGATATTCCCACCATGAAAGGTGGACTGTATATGTGCCTATATGTATATGTACACCAATGGATGTGTATATGTATGCATGTACGTATATATATATATATATATATATATATATATATATATATATATATATACAGAGAGTGAGAGTCATATATACTCATACACACCCACATCTACTTGTTGCAATAGATTCTATGTAAAGTTGACTGAGTGTGATGGTCAGTGTGTTGGTGAATATGTCAAATATGTGTATTTGTGGGATAGCTTAGTGGGAAACTGTTTCAGTCATGGTATTATGGGTCCTTGCTTTGATCCCAACAAAAGCTGTGTATGCTGTTGCTAGGCAGATAAAGCACTATGGCATACAGTCTGATGTAGTCCCTTGGTGTTGACTGGGGTGTGTTATTGGAGGCTAAAGCACTACATGTATGCTTATTGATTGGTACTGATGTTGAATCCAAATTCTGTATGTACTGTAGTACTACTTGAAGCTCTGGGCTTAAACAGCAAAGTATGGTGTATGTCCACATTGCTTGGAACCACTGTCTTGTGTGGTCCCTGTAGTCATCTCAGATTACATTCCTCAAGCTTAAGGTTTTGTAAGTACTGACACACAGTACTGTATGGTACACATGTAAAGCTTATCTGGGTTGCCATACCTTTGTGTCTTGTAATTATGTCTGATGTATGTGTGGGTATGCCTGTAACATGTCCTCTGTCATATGTGTGTTACAACATATAACTGCATATCTAACAACATTTATAGTTTACTACCGCAGTATGCCACCTATATTCACAATTGTGCACATATTTTGGGCACGGGATTGCCATCAACAAGTTGTGTGGTATAATGGTAATACTGTAACTGGACCTTACAAACATTGCAATGGATGACATATTTCGTTATGCATTGGCTTGATCTACATCTGCTGTGGCTAGGTGGTGCATTGTGTTGCATAAAGTGTGCCAGGTACTCTTGTATAGTCTTATATAGTGATTTTATTTTGTTGCTGTGCAGAACATGGTTTATTATATCGAGCATGCCAGGCACTTTCAAGCAGTTGTGGGGTGAGCACTGATAAGTGGCAGTGAAAGTGTTTAATCTCAGTCAGCTAATAGGTTGCTATATATGGCATTTCAGTGATATCTATACTGTATAATGTTAAATGTGCCATATGACTTGCTCAGACATATTTTTTCTTTATGTCTTCCAGGGATCATGGCACACCGTAGAAATCCTAGCTACAGTAGTGCTGAAGATGAGATTCTTACCAGCTGTATGATACAGCACTGCAGCCTACTATTCTCCAAAACCAGCCAAGACCAGCAGGAACGTACTGCAATGTGGCAAGATGTTGTCCAGAGGGTAAACGAGGTAGGCCTGCATAACTGGACATATGAGCAGGTACGCCACCACTGCAGTGATCTACTTAGACATGTCCGTCAGCATGCTTCTGATGTACGGTGACAACAGCTTGCAACAGGTATTGGGGTTAACATACATCCCCCCTCACCAGAGTGGAGGGAGGAGCTGCTCCTGAGCCTGGTGGCACCTGCCCAACAACAACAGCAGCAGACATTTACCATGATGGAGGTTGGAGCCACCCAGCAAGAACACATGGAGCATGGAGGTAACATGGCATATCTGTAGATTACTGTTACATCTATTGGTAGATCATGCATATGTGAGATGTGTACTGAGTAGTTAGAAAATGTGGAGCCTGTTGTTGTGCAATACTGATCATTTGGAACATAATCTGTTGGCCTGTGAATGTAAACTGTTGTTCTACTGTAAGATTGCAAACCCACATTAGCAATGCCACAGTTGTTGCCAGTGACTAACTGTCTCATATCTATGTAGGTCCTTCTGGTGTGACAGCAAGGCAGTGGACAGATGCTGGTGAGTGTGTTCTACATTTATTATTGCAAATAAAATGTGCATGTCATAGTTAAGGTGTAGGCCATGTACACATGTAACACACCTACCCATAATGCATGCTGTGCATGTTTGCTGTGAGACCACACACATCTCACTAATGTGATTAGCTGCCTCAAACACATGCAATACACATACCATTTCAAACAAATGTGGCTACACTGTAGTGACCATTGGATAGGCAGGGTCGATACACAAAATGCACATAACATGCACAACTATGTCATACACAGAACATGTTAACATGCTACACATGAAGGATTCACAAACCCTCTGTAAAGTCACACTCCAGTATCCCAAATGTCATCCACACAGCACACATAATATACCTGAGGGGTAGAGGCCTATCATGGGGCACTGAAACACTCTGCAACACACAACACATTCATGTTAAGGAATGCTCCTTATTGGCCTCCTTACAAACCCATGTAGCAACCGGTTGTGAAATGGTGAATGTAGCCATGGTAGTGCAGTTCTGGTAGAGCATGATAGGTGCTGGTTTGGGACACATTTGTAGCCTTGAGTGACCACATGAAGCTTCATGATGATGGCTTATGGTACTACACCTCATCCAGTTATTGTAACCACAGTACTACACATAGCTTTCATTGCTATACACCTCAATGTTGCGTGTGTGCAAACATATGCACCTCTAAACAATATGCATACCAATCACCATTTGCACAACTGACACATATATGTCTTGTGATGCTATTGAGTGGCTAGGTCATATGACACACATTGGGTATGTGTGATGTTTAAATTTGCAGTTGCATTTTAGCATGCCATGTCATGGATGACACTGGCTTGTCCACAATATGATCTACACTCACCATAACTACTGTACATTGGATATGTAGACCAATGGTATTCCATCAGTTATACATGCACCACTGATCTTGTGTGTATACACATCATGCATGATCTAAAACTGTGTCCACAATTATTTGCTAAAGACACAGAGGCTTTAATCAGAATTGGATATCTATGTGACACACAGATACACACCCAGCCATGGTATGTAGACCTGTGAGTGATGGTGCACAGTACATTACAGAGTTTTGAATACTTGCACAGCAATGTTGTGTCCATGTATGCATTGTGTTCCGGGGGAGGCCAATCACCAAACAAGAAAACACATGCATTTGTTAGTAACAAGGACTGTCTACACTTGCACTGAATGCTGTTGAGCAACAGATGTCCTGCATGCTGACATGTGTGATATGACTGTTTTTCTTGTGATATTGTACCCCACCATCAACTGCTATTGAGTATGTTCTAAGATTGCTGATGGTGTGTGTGTGTGTGTGTGTGTGTGTGTGTGTGTGTGTGTGTGTGTGTGTGTGTGTGTGTGTGTGTGTGCATATGTGTGTGTGTGTGTGTGTGTGTGTGTGTGTGTCTGTCTGCTTTAGTGAGGAGTGTATTTGTGTGTGTACATGTGTGCATGTGTGCATGTGCATGTGTGCATGTGGTCTGACATCATGTACAGGTTTTAAAGTGTGTTTCCTGTTTTCCTCTCACAGGTGCTGGGGTGGGGCTGGTTCAGTGCAGCAGGGAACCTGATGTCACTGACACAGATAGTGATAATGAGGATAGGTGTGTTGAGGCACAGGCAGGTTTGTCAGGGTCTGTTGTTGGGCCACCAATTGACAGTACACAAGTCTCCACCCCATCCATGCACACAATCATACTGCCTGTACATCCATCATCACCAATGCCCTTAGCAGAGGGACAGTGTACAGTCGGCACTGGCCAGGACAGTGTGGTATCTATGGCACATGCATCAGTACACAGCAGCCATAGCCAGATGTCTGGAATGGTACCACATAGGCAGATGGCCAGGGGTTCTCATCAGAGCACTGCTGGTCATCATGCCCCTGGCAGACATGCCACAACTCTTACAACCACATGCATGTTCCAGGCTGTCATGGAGGCACAGGCACGTATGGAGCAGTACACCAGACAGGGACTAAGGGCACAGAGGGCTCATAACACCTCTGTAAATGACAGTATCCATGACCTAACAGGTGCCGTATGTAATTACACTGAGGTCATTGATAGGCATTTGGGTGAGATATTAGATGTCCTCCACCATGTCATGTCCAAGTGTCAGGACAGTGTGGAATTGTTGAAACGTCAACATGGATGTATGCCAGCAACATCATCAGCTGGCAGTCGCCGTGGACGTCCATCAAGTCATAACCGCTCCCATAGTGCCAGTACTAGTCCCAGCAATGTTGGGGGGGATGTCCATAGACCGTCCTAGAAGACCATGTGCACGTGGCTCTGGCCAGTCCCAGCAGGGACCTGCATCCAGTGGACATATGTCAACCTCTGAGGATAGTACCCAGTCTGCATTAGTACCTGATACTGTCTGTAGCACCCCTGCAAGGCACAAGTCCCGTATCCATGGCCAGAGATGGTGATTTGTAAAGTCTGCCAGGTACAGTCTGTAGCTGTCCCACAAATCCCTGTGTATGGCAGCCACATGGTAGAACTGTGTGCATGAAGACACACACACATAAACCAGACACCTAGGGCAAACACATACCCGCACACATTTCATCCACATTGGCCCATAACAGTACCCTTGGCCCTCACACACACACTCACACACACACATGTCGATTGTATGGCTCAATGTAGGCCTCTGGCAATCCAACAACACAACCTGTGCATATGATGAAACCCGTGCCACCTCCTGTCATCTGTAACATTGATGCAGGAACAGGCTAACATGGTGCTGATGCACAGGGTGACTTTATTACAGTATAGCAATGTTTTAATGTGTAGGATGTTGTCAGCAGTAAAGTGTAATGATATCCTTGAAGGTGTAGCTGAGCAGGCATGATGCATTAAAGCTATAATTATCAATGTAGTATTGTTTACACCAGTGTTTATTCCAATTGTGTATTGTCTGCCCGTGTGCCACTTGGCTGATGTGTGTAGTTTTGTCAGCATGTGTTATAGAGTGGACAGTAAGTGTGGGATGTGTGCAGCACAGATTTGCAGGTGTACATTTGTGAACATGATTGAGGTGCACTGTCTGCATGTACGTGCATATTGGACACATGGGCAGGGTGACATGCCCTGTATTAGACAGGGTTAACACTCCATAGTTTCTATTGATGGCCAGTATGCATTGTACTACACACATTTTGGAACTTGAGTACACATGTGTGTATGACACGGTTTGACACTGTGCTGTGGGCGATACTGTTGTTACTTTCTGTCATTGGTTTGCATTCTGGTAGTATACATAACCTCAACAGCCTGCCCATAAACAGTTGTTAGATGATGGCTTGACAACTGACACACAGATGTTAGGACACACAGTAACATTTGCAGCCTTCAAGTACTATTCTATGCCAGTAATAAGTGGTATTCACCTGCACTCAGTCCTAGGACAACTCCTGTTTGGCATATAGCTTTCTTAGGTACAAGCAAACACACTAGGGATATGTCTGGCCACATTTGGCAATGCATACTGTGGGCTATAATGCATTCTCCAGATGACACACGCATCCTCCAAAAGGGTATCATGCAGACAGATACCTGGTGTCAAACCCATGCTGTAAAGCTATAAGCCAAATAAAGCATAGTCATCCACTTTTACAAAACATAGTATCACCAGAGTACCACATAGGTAGTAGCCCCCAAAATGTGGAACAGGTATCGATGTATACAGAGAGCCATGTGTTAAGTCATCTCTCCTTTGATAATCACATTTCCAAAGGGTTTTGGAAATCCCTCTGTGCATCACATAAACAATAAAGGGTCAGCATGCATATCCACAAAGGTTGTTGTACACCTATAATAAATAGCCATCTTTGACAGACTTTGCTACTTTTGAACCTCAGGCATAAACCCTCACTCCAACTATTCAATAGAAACCGTAATGAGTGTATGTGAAAAGGATGACATAGGCCAGGGATCACTGCAGTGGCTAGGCTTGTCACAAGCATACAGATGTGACCTAAGGTCTGGAAAATGGCAGCACACACTGGCAAAGATAACAGATGTGTTCATGGAGAAAGCAGGGTTCCCACCTATGAAATAATTGAGGTCACATGTATGTATATGTATTTGCCGCACAGCTACCTGACGTGTAATGCACATACTGTTGTCATTGTGATATGTCATACAGTAGTAAAAGCAAAACCCACAACACATTGACTAACAGTGTCACACACATGTAGCACACACATAGTCACTCAGTGCAGGATTCAAACCCTACCTAACTCCTCTTGGATATTACAGCAGTACACATTTTCACAACGTGCTATACACATTACTGGGAGGTCTTCTTTCCACAGGTATATTTGTAGGATGGTGACATCATCAGACTTGACAAAGATGAGTATACCACTTTTAAGGTGTTTCAGTAGTCTTCAGAAGGGTTCCTTCTCTCCAAGGAGACACACACACTTTCATATAGTTAGCAAGTGCAGGATTCAAAACCCTACCTAACTACTTTATGATATTAGAGCAGTATGCATTTACACGACAAGCTATACACATTACTGTGAGTTTACCTTTCCACAGGTATATTTGTAGGATGGTAACATCATCAGACTTGACAAAAATGAGCATACCACTTTTAAGGTGTTTCAGTAGTCTTCAAAAAGGTTGCTTCTCTCCAAGAAGACACACACACTCGGCAAGTGCATGATTCAAACCCATACCTAACTACTTTAGAATACTACAGCAATACGCATTTACACCATGCACTATACACATTACTGGGAGTACTCTTTTCCAGAGGTATATGTGTAGGACGGTGACATCATCAGACTTGACAAAGTGGGTTACATTAGGTGACATTAGGTGGGCTACATAGAAGGAAATTCTAAACATTTTGGCAATGTGATCATCAAAGGAGAGTTTACTATCTATCTGGGTCCCCAGGTCCATAATTACATTCTCCGTACATACTGGATTACCACCTATGTGGTAATTTGTGGGCACTTTGTTTTATCCAAAGTGGATGACTATGCATTTTCTGGCATACTGCTTGAGGGCATTGTTTTGACACCAGGTATCTGTATCTGTAAGACCCTTCTGGAGGATGTCTGTGTCAGCCGTAGAGTCAATTATGAACCACATTTAGCAGTCATCTGCAAACTTGGTCAGCCATACTCCTCCCATGCTTGCCTGTAACTCTGAGAAGTATCCACTGAACAGGTGGGGTCCCAGGACTAAGACCTGTGGGATGCCACTTGTGACTGGTTTAGAGTCGGACATGGCACCCGCAACTCTGACCATGTGTGTTTGATCTGTGAGCCAGTTGGCCACCCATCCTGTGACATAGGGATTAATGTTCAAGCTGGTAAGCTTGTCCATGATGCCAGAGTGGAGAATGGTGTCAAAGGCCTTAGTGAGGTCCAGGTGGGCTGTGTGGACTACTTTCACCTCCATCTATGTCCTTGGTAACTGTTTCAAAGAAGTCAACTAGCTTTAGGAGGCAGGATATGCCTTTAACAAAGCCAAATTGGGTAGAGTCCAGTGTCTGGAGGTTCCCAATGTCTTTGTTTATGGGTTCCATGATAATTTGCTCCATAGTTTTGTAGACCAGGCTGAGTAGGCCTATAGGGCAATAGTTTCCAGGTTCTGTTGTGGCACCACCTTTGTAGAGCTGGATGACTGTTGCTGCATGCCATTCTTTGGGTACATAGCCTGTGCTAAGGTTGAGTCTGGACAGTGAATGTAAGTGAGGGTGTAGTTCCTTTAGGGGCTGGTGTAAGACGCAGCCTGGGACACCATCCAGTCCCACTGATGCTGTGTTCTTAGCTTTGGAGAGGGCTGTTTTTACCTGCATGTCCATGATGTCTGGGGCTCTGCATTCTTCTGGGTGGGGGGGTGAAGTTTGCACTGAACTTGTCCACCAGGATGTGGGCAATGTCACTTGGTCCAGTGTATTTTTTGCGATTTTGCAGTAGCTGACAGCATATTTGAGAGTTGCCACTTAAATGTTTGGTATAGCTAACGAAGGCTTTGTGGTTGTTATTCTTAGATTCCTTGGCAATTTGTCTTTAGAAACTGGCCTTGGATTATTTTATGAGCGATCATTGTTTCTTCCTAATAATGATCAGTGATGCCTTTCCTTTTGTGAAGTTTGCTCAGTCATGTGTTAGTTTCCTCCTTCTGTTGTATAGCTTATTTATGGGCAACGACCACCAGATTGGTTTCTTCTTTTTGGAGGAGTGCGTCTTGGTTTTATTTGGGATGTCATGATCCATGCATCCCTGTAAATGCTCATAGAATGCACTTGTAAATGATTCTGCAGATTGTATAGCCTTATCCTATAGCAAGGGGGCTTTGGAACTTTCCACTTTGGTCTTGAGAAGTGTGCAGTTTGCTTTTGAAAATTTCTTCACTGTGGTTTCCTTGACTGGGGGCGGGGTGTAGATGTCCAGTGTGATTACTTTATGGTCTGATATTACCAGTGAGGGGTTTATCTCTGGTGTGGAACACTGGTACCCCATGTTTGCGATGATCAGGTCCAGTATGTTTTCACCTCTAGTGGGCATGGTGACCAGCTGTTCGAGAGCGTTTGAGTTTTTAAACTCTAGGAAGCATTGGGCAAAGGATGTTGTACATGAGTAATTCTCCCAGTCAATGTTTGGGTAGTTGTAATCTCCTCATATAATAGTGTTTGGTAGGACCTTTATATTTTCCATTGTTCTCAGGAATACTGAGTGAGGTTTCTGAGACAAGGTAGGTGATCTGTAGCAGGCTACAATCTGATAAGCAGCTTTGCCCAATGTTAGTTGCAGTTGCATGGTCTCCAAGGCCTCATGCTGTGCCACTAACCTGAAGGTGTGGGCATCCATAAGGTAAATGGATACACCCCTTCCTTTTGTATTTCAATCTGAGTTTTGGGGCCAAAGGTCAGAGGGACTGTGAGTGTTTTACGTGGAGCATGTCTAACAGCTCTGTGTTTGACATAGTTTTTATGTTAGGCAGAGATCACCTCTGAGTAGGCGATATGCCAGAGAGTACAGCTGGAGCATTTTGAGATGGTCTGTGTATGGCATGTATTTCAGGCTACTAATCCTCTTTGTGGGGTATTTCTGTGGGCTTTCCAGTTGTTATAGATGTCTTGTGAGGTACATAGCAAAAGGGGTGTTGTACTCTATTATGGATCTAGTGAGTGATGAGTAGAGGGGAACAATGTCATCTTCTATTCTGCATGAGACACCTTTTGTGATAAGGTGTGCCATGTAGAAGGATTTCCTGACTACTGTGGAGATGTGGTTATCACAGGTGTGTCCACTGTTCACCTGTGACCCAAGGTCTCCTATCACACTTTCAGTGTTAAGTATACTACTGCCTATTTTGTAGTTCATGGCTATAGAGATTTTGCCAAAGGGGATGACAATGCACTTTTTGGCACTGAGCTTGAGGCCATGGCTTTGATACCAGGCATCTGTCTCATTGAGGCCCTTTTGTAGGATGTCCACATCTTTAGTAGTTTCAATTATGGCTCCTAGTTTGCAGTCATCTGGAAACTTCATTAGCCAGAGGCCTTCCATGTTAACGTTTACTTCAGGGAAGTAGATACCAAGCAGGACAGGACCCAGGGATGAACCCTGTGGTACTGCACTCATCACTGGTCCAAAGTTGTACTTGGAGTCTGCTACTTTCACAGTGTGTGTTTTGTCAGTGAGCTAGTTGGCAACCCATCTTGTGACAGCGATTTATACCTAGTTTAGTGGGTTTATCTATAATTCCAGAGTGGGGGATGATGTTGAAAGTCGTGGCAAGATCTACATAGGCTGTGTGAACCACCTTACCCTTGTCTACAGTTCTGGTGACTGCTTCAATGATGGCTATCAGGTTTAGGAGATATGATTTGCCTTTTACAAACCCAGCATGGTTGTGGTCCAGAGTTTGGAGATTACCAATGTCTTTTTTTATAAGTTATATGATGATACATTCTGTGGCCTTGCAGAGTAGGCTCATCAGGCTAATGGGGCGCTAGTTCCTGGGGTCCTGGCTCCCCCTTGTGCAGTTGGATATCTGTCACTGTGCGCCATTCAGCAGGCACAAAGCCTGAGGTGAGGCTATGACTAAACATGGTATGTAGGTGTGGTGCCTGTTCTTTCTGCAGTTTGTGTAGAACACAGTCTCTGATGTTATCTAGTCCCATGGATGCTCTGTTCCTGGCTTTGGAAAGTGTTTTTTACCTGTGCAGCCATGATGACAGCAACTTTGCAGTCTTCCGTTATAGAGATGTGCTCTTTCATGGGTGAGAGGGGGGTAAAGTTAGCACTGATCCTATCTGCCAAGATGTTGGCAATATCAGTTGGGTCTGTATATTTAGTGCCATTGTGCTGTAACTCAGAGCAGATCTGAGTGTTGCCATTGAGATTCTTGACATAGCTATAGAATGTTTTGTGGTTGTCTTTAGAATCAGTGTCAATTTTGTTTTCATAACTAGCTTTGGAGGATTTTATCAGGGATCATAGCTTCTTACTGATGTTGACCATGGAGCTCCTCCACTCATGGGATTTTACCTTCTTTTGCAACAGCTTCTTCCTTCTGTTGTGCAGTTTGTTTATGGCAGGGAACACCAGATTGGCTTCCTTTTCTTGGAGGATAGCGTCTTGGTTCTGTTTGGGATAGCACGATGCATGCAGTCATGTAAGTGTTTATAAAGTGCAATTGTGAAGGATTCAGTAGTCGTAACTGTATTGTCCATCTGCATGGGTGTCCTGCAGTTCAGCACTTCTGTCTTAAGAAGCATGAAGTTGGCTTTGGACACATTTTTTAACATAGTTTCCTTAATGGGGGTGTGGGTCCAGAATGCGGATATGGTTGGGTAATTAGCTTATCGTCAGATGGGACCAATGAGCCGCTGACTTCAGGTGTGAAACAATGGTCACGCAGGACAAACCAAACCCCATAACTAACACAAATAACCACAAAGTGAGCTAAATGCTACTCATTACCAGAAGTCAGAGCCTCCAGATGCACACACTCGAGGCACTTCTCATTATGGAGAATATTGATATCTGTGCAGTAACAGAAACCTAGTTCAAGGCTCCAGATAGCACACCAGCACTACCAGGATACTACTCATTCCATACCTTCCAGCATCATAACCTGAATCATAGCACGTAGGGTGAGGATGTATCCATATTCATCAAGGATACCTACACCTCTCTCTACATGCTCTCTACAGGATATGTACCCATAGAATGTTGCACAGCAATGTTATTCACACTCCACAGGGGTGGGGCAACAAAAACCCCTTGGCATTCATGCTCTATGAGCCTGACGAGTGTGTTCTGCAAGTAATGGAGCCAATCATAATGGAAGTCAACAATACAGAGATTGGGAACCTTCACACAGTTGAGCACACCCAGTTTGGCTTCATCAAATGCAGACCACGCCTCCTGAACTGGGAGGATTTCTTTGACAGTTACCCAGGCTACAGATGATTGAAATGAGCTCAACACAGCCTACCTATACCGCACTAAGGCCTTTGACACAATTCCCCAGTCAGGTATCATAGATGAACTCACCAACCTGGCCATGAATCCATACATCACAAGATGGATTGCAAACTGGCTCACAGATAGATCCCACACATTAAGAGTTGCTGGCTACATGTCAGACTCTACACCAGTAACAACTGGTATCCCCCAGGGTTCAGTCCTGGGGTCCCACGTGTTTGGTATAGGCTTCTCAAATGTACATGCCAATACAGGAGGATTGTGGTTGACTAAGTTTGCTGGGAACTGCAAAGTTTTTGCCATAATAGATTCCCCGGAAGACAGACATATTCTCCAGAAGAGACTCTGTGAGACAGATGTGTGGTGTCAAAATCATGGCCTCAAGCTCACTGTGGAGGAATGCATAGTGATCCTCTTTGTTGAAAACAAAATACCCACAAACTACCACATAGGTGTTACCCCCTTAAAATGACAAGGTGATAAGGGATCTGGGGACACAAGTAGATAGTCATCTTTCCTTTGACAGCCATGCAGCCAAAGTGATTGGGAGATCCTATGTGGCCCACCTAATCAACAAAGGGTTTGCATCAGGATCCAAAGAGGTAGTGTTGGCACTCTACTCTTACGTCATCAGACCCATCATTGAGTACAGTGCACCATTTTGGATGTACTCGACTTAGCATATCCAGCAGCTGTAGAGACCACATAGGTACCTCACCAAGAGGATTACTGGCCTCAAACAGTTGTGTTATGCAACACAACTGGTAAAACTAAATCTGTTCTTCGTTGCGTACTGCCTACTCAGAGGCACACTCTGCCTGACATACAGAGCCATGTCCAACACATAACTGTTGAACATGCTCCATCTACAGATAACAACACTGAGTCACCCTACACATTCCAGGGATATGAACCTCATCTCAACGATGGATACAACATGCTGGTGGGATAGAGTACCATACCAGACACTTGCCTTACTGTGGAACAGAGTCCCAATGTACATCAGACAGAACCCCTCGCTGACACTCTTCAATTGGAACCTTGATGAGTGGATGTGAAACAGACAATTCATGCCAGGCATCACATCAGCAGCCCCACTAGAAAGGGGCTTAGGGTACTAACTATTAGAACTAGGCCTTGGGAGACTACATAATGGTGTGGTGAAAGCTGCACAACTTGCGTAGGCTGATATATGCCTTCATGGAGATAGTCTACTACATACCTATGAACCTATGTGACAGGTACATGTCTACAGATAGATGTGTACTTCATTGTACAGTCATGTTGTACAGCAGGCACATGGACCACATACACTGTAATGCTTACAGATACTGGTGGCTATGTACAGTGGGAGAGATGTGCACCTCATGTCTTTGATGTGTGCTGGGTGGGACAGTCCTGGATGGCTCCCTGTCATGGTCACCCTCTTACACACATCTCTGCCAATCCATCTTTGGCTTATTATACTGTGTTCCCCCTACACACACACACACACACACATATATATATATATATATATATATATATATATATATATATATATATATTTATATAGGTACAAAGGTAGGTAATAGGCTATCTGCCTGAAGGCATATATTAGTATGGCCAGAGTGTGCAGCTATCAACACCCATGGAGTTAGTTCCCTAGGTCTCTGTGTAGTAGAGCTGATGAAGTGATCCATGGTGTGACAGTTCAGTCTCACATACACTCATCAAGGCTCCTCTGGAAGAGTGTCAGTGAGGGACTCAGCTTAATGTCGGTTGGGAGCCTGTTCCAAAGCAAGGGAAGTCTGTGAGTTAGTAATATATCCCTCCAATGTGTTCTATTTAATGTTGTGATGATGATATCCCTAGAGCATGTGGTACAGTGAGCTTGGGTTTACTTCAGATAACGCATGTACATCAGTTCTGCATTGGACATGGACCTGTCTGTTGGGCAGAGATCTCCTGAGTAGACAGTGTGCAACAGAGTACAGACTGAGTTAAATTCAGTCTTGTTGCATAGGGCAACTGTTTGAGGCCAGTAATCCTCTTGTTGAGGTACTTCAGTGGTCTTTCCAGCTGCTGAAGTTGCCTAGTCAGATTAATCACAAGTGTGTTGTGGGTCTGATGACTGATGAGTAGAGGGAACTTCCTTTAACCTACATGCCAAGACCTTGGCAGTTTGTGGGAACACATAGCATGATTTTCTAACCACTTTGTGAATGTGTTTCTGGAAGTAGAGATGACTATCCACATGTGTCCATAGATCCCTTATTATCACCTCCATATTTAGGGTATTGGCACCTATTTGGTATTTATATGACTGTAGCTCAAGGCCATAATTTTGACACAGCATCTGTCTGACTGAGACCCTTTTTAAGGATGTCTCTGTTGTCCCAAACATCGATTATGACAACTTTTTTGCAGTCATCCACAAACTTTGCTAAATATAGCCCTCGTGTGTTTGACTGTATTTCTGAAAAGTATACACCAGACAGGAGGGGTCCCAGGACTAAGCCATGGGGGACAGAAGTTTTTAGCAGCTTGAACAGGAGACCACAATTCTTTCCTTGTGGGATCTATCTGTGCCCCAGTTGGCAATCCATCAGATGACATACATATTTATGCACAGGTTGTTGATTTTGTGGATATGACATGTGTCTGGGATGTTGGAAAAGGGCTTTTTAAGGTCTATGTGGGACATGTGTAGCTCATTTCATTGATGTATGTCCTGGGTGACTGCCTTGAAAACAGTCTAGCAGGTTTGGGAACCATGATCTGCCCCTGACCAAACCAAAATGGGTAGGGTTGGGTGTTTTTAGGCTCCCAATAGCTCTGTTTATGAGTTCCATCATGATGGAATCCATGGCCTTGCAGATCAGGCTTAATAGGCTTATAAGAGAATAGTTCCCATGGTGTGTTGTGCACCAACACTTGTGGAGTGTGCCAAATGTTGCTGTAACCCATTCAACAGTTTCATATCCTGCACAGAGGGTGAGTCTCAATAGACTGGTCAGGTGCAGCATCTGTTTGTTTTAGAGTTCACATATGACACAGCTAGGGAAATCATGTCATCCCATAGATGCCGTGTTTTTAGGTTTGGAAAGAGCTGTTTAACCAATGTATATGTGATCTCTGGGTTTTCACAATCTCCAGGTATGATAATGGGCCCTTTTGTCAGTGTGAGGGGGGTAAATATGTATGAACCTGTCTGACAAGATGTTGGCAATGTCAGTCATGTACATGTATTCATTTACAGTTTGCACTGACTCAGAACATATATGAGTTTACATTGATATCTATGACATAGCGAAAGAAAGCTTCATGGTTCTCTGTGGACTCTTTGACATTATTTTTGCCAGAACATGGATTGGATAATGTTAGGAGTGCTCATTGTTTCTTGATGATACTGATCGGAGATTTATTGATCTTCTTTGAATTTTCACTTTCTTTGAACAACTTAAGTATTTGTAGTACATAGTTTGATTATGACAGGAGTCCAATATATTATATGGGTCTGTTTTCATATAACTGTGTGCGCAAGGTAGGATTGGTGAACAGTGACAAGTTTCTGGGGTAAGAACTGCAACTGCCAGATATGTGTGGCTCACTGCTGTACTGAGACATGGCCTAAGCATGTGAGCATGCTCAGTATGACCTTTCAGCATGTTGTTGACTGAGATTTGCTTTGTTTTTTAAGTGTGTGAGCATGCCCAGTATGGACATATATACTATATGTGTGTGAAAAATCAAGCTGGTTTTTACTTCAGGGCTCACCTTTGTGTTGTACATTGACAGGAAGCATGCTGTGCCTGCAGGGCTTCCATGAGTCACTTTGCATAGACTTATCAACATTTCTACATATGGGGGGACAGCTATTATTTGTACATTCCTACCCGGGGGCCACACCTGATTGTTACTGTGGTTGTACATAGGATGAGGGGTTCACCTGACACTTATACACATTTGCTAGGCCTGCACTGCTATGTCAGGTACTCCATTTCAGTCTGTACTGCTGCCAATCGTACTGACTTGAGGCATACTACTGTACTACAGATGTTAGCTTCCAATTTCACGTATATTAGTTTGTGACTTCATAGCCTACCCAACCCACATCATACTGCCTGGCCTGCTGTTATCTGTCTGCATAGGCCTGGGGGGAAGTTACTCATATGCTTCTTCAGAGGGCATGATACAGCATTTGTTTGTGTTTGCATTAGTCTACAATTGTCCTGCTGAGTCTGTACCAGTGAAATGCTGTCATGGCTTAGTGGGTCAGTACTGTGACTATAGTGCACAGTATCCTGAGTTCGAGCCCTGTTACTGCTTTTTATTTTCCTGCTGGGCAGACCAGACTGCTTAAGGAACAGTAAAGCAGGTGTGAGCATGGTTATCTGACATTGCTCGACTTTGCCCGACCTTGCCCGACTTTACCTGACTTTGCCCAACATTGCTCAATGTTGCCTGACATTGCGCTAGTTAGTGTGGTGTGCAGCTCCATGCAATTGTGTTTAAATATGCTAAATGGTGGTAAAATGTGCTTAGCACTGCTTTATATTGATTAAAATAGGGCAATCATGCCTCAGGTGGTGCTGCAGGGCTGCCTATGTCAGATGCACATAGTACACTCCCTATATATGTTTGAAAACAGGTAGTGTCAAGTTAGGCATCCCTTTTATTGTATGTGCGAGTAAGAGAGAGGTGTCATTTCCAGGGTTCCTACTGAGTCAGTGTATGTGGTATGTGTTGCCTCTTTGCCAAGGCTAAGGGATATTGGGCATGCCTCCTTCTGCCTACTGGGGCAGGCTCAGGTTGTTCCTCCTCCGAGTCACGCTGTGCCTCTGCAGGCCTTGGCAATGGTGGGGGGGCTGTTTGGCCCTGCCCCATGCTGTTCCTGCTGCAGCTGTTTTCACAGGATCATATTGTGTAGCATGGCACATACCATGACAATTTGGGTACATGTAGTTGGTGAGTACTACAAGGCTCCACCAGATGTGTCCAGGCACATGAACCATGACTTGAGCATCCCAAACACACGCTCAATAATGTTTCTGGTTTGTGCGTGTGCCTCATTATGGAGTTCTTGTTCGGGTGTGTGTGCATTTCTGATGGGTGTCATCAGCCACGGCTCCAGTGCATATCCAGCATTCCCCACTAGGTGACCATCAGGGATGTCCCCATTGGCAAATCTCTGGTACAGCTGCGTCAGATGCCAGATGTGGGAATCGTGATAGCTTTCAGGGCAGCCAGCACACACATTCATTATTATGCCCAGGCATTGCACACAACCTGGCAGTTGATGAAGGGGAAGCCCTTGGGGTTGATGGAGGCCCTACCCTGCTCACTGGGTGGTGCTTTGATGTGTATGTTTGTGCAGTCTATTGCACCCACTACCTCAGGGTATTCTGCTATTTGGTGGAAAAAACACATATTGCTGGCCAATGCCTCATGGGAATTGGGGAAATATACATGGTCACTGACATGTGCTGACATGGCATCCAGGAACTGGTGCAGTACCCTGGATGCTGATGCCTGTGAAACCCCCATCATATCACCAGTTGGTCTCTGGAAGGTACCTGTAGCTAGTATTCATAGGCCAACACATACTTTGATATCCACTGGGATGGGTTCCCCTCTGTTGGTTCTGTGTGTGAGGCATGGCCGGCAAAGCTCAACAATTTGCTGCAGGAGGGCTCTGTCCACTCTATAGTGCTCCACTATCTCCAGCTCATGTAGCGCCTGGTAGGTTACCCTGGGTCTGTACACTCTTCTCCGTCTCCTCACTGTGGGTTGCTCAGCAGCATTCACAACATCACCACCCTCAGCATCTTGCACATGTTGGTTTATGATAGCAATAGCAGCTCCTAACATTTTGTCTGACTTAAACTTTGTAAGTTTTCACTCTTTGTATACTGCAGTGTTGCAGAGTTCTTGGGAAAAAAACAGGGTAGACTGCTGTTTGCAGAGTTTAAAGTGCTGGGCTGGGCTGGGCTAGTCTACTGCCTGTGTAATTGGCTGATTCTGATATATTTCACCTGGCAGCTCTGCTAGTTCTCCTTGGTTAACTTCCTACTACTTCTTTTCCTTCCTTTTCCCTTTCTGTTTCCACAAGGGGCAGCGCCGCACAAACAAGCGCACATGCTCGCACACGCGCGCACATGGTGTAAGCACATTTGCAAGTATTTCAGATATATCCATGGCGTACACCTTTGGTTTCTGGTTTTCAGCTAGAACCAAATCCAAATACAGCATTCTTGTGTTGGTTGGGTTGGTTTTCAGCTAGGACAACTGTAGACATGCCTCTTGCAATCCTGAGCAACTCAGGGCAAGCACAAGCTACTGTACTCCAATAAGCTTACAGTCTTTCAGACATACCCTCTCATGATGTCACCTATCTACTACTCTACTATTCCCCTACTCCTACACTTACACTCTAGGGACATGGCTCACATGCCGGGGAAAATTAGGATTCACTATCCTTATCCTCATTTGCATAGGATTGCCTACTAATGCTTGGTTACATCTCTCACACTGAACATCCCCCCCTTAGCAACCATGGCAGAACAAGCTTTTTAGTGAAAATGCCCATTTTTGGCTATTTTTCAATTTTTTCATTTTATTTAAAGCACCGCACATTTGGGGGATGCTGTGCTACACTTAAAAATCGGAGATCGGGGGGATAAATTGATTTTAAGGATTTACAACATTTGCAAAGGTCAATGGCCTTAT